>NC_064924.1:500259426-500429426 GCF_023897955.1 Schistocerca gregaria | reverse complement strand
CGTGGAATGTTTCGCTCTATTATATAAATATTCACATTGTCAGAGTAAAAATTTCTCAAATTAACTGTAGGATGATTTTATGTTGGAACAGCTACAGTTAGTATCTAGTTTGAATGATGTTTCAGAGGCCCCTGGGTGTCGGAGAAGTGACAGTGCACAGGCAAGATAGCAGAAACAGGCAAGGATATGCACCTCGTGGTTCACTGGTTTTGAGCCACCATGGAACCATGAATTTTTAGATAGATCTCTACTTGATTAATTTTGACCTGAGTGCCTGGCTAAGGACAGTGTACTATTCATTTATTTTTATTTATCATATGGCGAAAATAAATACAAGCAATACAATCTTATATCTCCAGATCTAGTTACTGATCCATCCGATGTCCCTTTGTATGCTCGATTGGGACAGTCAGTAATGACATAGTGGACTGACAATAAGGAGGCACCACTGTCAGTACCTGCATTTCCACTGCAAGTATTGACATTGGAAAGGGACGCAACAGGGTTGTTTGCCGAGTGCCACAATGGTTTCATGGAATTCAAGCATTGGTGTTCTGCTTGTGCAACAACCAGGGAATGGGAAGCTGAGTTTTTTTGCATAGTCAATGTAAAATCATACAGGTAGCTCATTAGATCCAGCAACCCTTCTTCTGTCACGTAATTTTTAGTTAATTTTCTGGTCCAGACTCAGTTACCTCAATAACTTTCACTTTGTCAATTATGTGATGATTAAAGGAAGAATGGTAGTACAATAATATCTTTAACTATCAAACAATTCTGGAAGACTGAGTTCAGTATTCTGGTCTTCTCTGAATTATATTCCAGTTCAATGCCAATACGATCAATGAAATATGCACATACAGCTTTTATCTGCTTATGAAAATAACACTTACACCAAAACTTCTTAGGATTTTTCACCAAAACTGTAGCAAAAATGTTACTTCAAGTTCATTGAAGACTTCTTACACTGCTTTCCTTATATTCATTTGACTTAATTTGGTTTAAATCTATTAAAAAAACTATTTTTGATTCTGTAACAACTTCGTAACACAGTCACTGAACAGGGACAGGTCTTTCCCATATCACACGAGAGTGCTTGGCACACACATCTAAGACAAATTGCAAAATACTCTTGAATTTTATACATTGATACTCCACATTTTTATCCCCAGAAATGAAAAGTTGAGACTGGTTGCACTATTCTGTAATTTGTTTCTTGTTGCACTTGCTAAGAAGAAATATTTCACTACCTTCCTAATGCTGCTTACGGGAATCAGTTCCCTCCTTATAAGTTCAGGTCTGTTTATCATGAGTTAACTGGATTGGATAAGAGGAAACTTTAGAATATCATGTTGTTATTTGCCAGAAATTGTGTAGGCAATTGTTATAACAAGAGCAAACACAATTTATGGAATATAGTACTAATATAGTACTCTATACCACACCACGTAAGATACAGGTTGGGCATACCGCTGTACACATTAATTGCATGAGGGGGATTGTTAGACATTGAACACAGAACTGTAGTTGGAGTTAGGCACATTGGACATTCCATTTTGGAAATCATTAAAGAATTCAATATTCTGAGAGCCATAACGACAAAAATGTGCCTATAATATAAAATGTCAGACATTACATCTCACCATGGACAACGCAGTGGAAAACTGCTTCACTTAACAACAAAGAGCAGCAGTGTTTGTGTAGACAATATTCACCATACAGTGGAGATGCTGAGTCGCAGATAAGCTCAACAATAAGACTGTCACAAATCCTTCCTGGAGTTTCCAGAGTTTGTGTAGAGTTGTGAATGCATACAGATAAGCAAAACTGTGAAAAACCACAGAAATCACAGTGGGACATGTGACAAACATACCTGTTAGGGCAGTGCGGCGAAATTTAATGTTAATGGACTATGACAGCAGACAACTGACACGAGTGCCTATCTAACAGCATGACATCGCCTGCAATGCCTCTCCTGGCCTTGTGACAATATTGGTTGAATCTTAGACGACTGAAAAACCGTAGACTGATCAGATGAGTCCTGATTTCAACTGGTAGGGGCTGCTGGTAGGGTTCACGTGTGGTGAAGACCCCTTGAAGCCATGAACCCAACTTTTCAACAAGGCATTGTGCGAGCTGGTGGTAGACCTGTTATGGTGAGGGCGGTTATGTTCAGCTACTTTGAGACCATATGCAGCCAGCCGTTCATGGACTTCATGTTCCCAAACAACGATGGACTTCTTATGAATTAGAATGCACCATGTAACCAGGACACAACCGTCCAAGATTTATTTGAAGAACGTTCTGGACAATTTGAGTGATTGATTTGGCCACCCACTAAACATTTATAACCGAAACGTCAGTTAAATCCTGTAATGCCAACATGTTCACAATTATGGACAAAAAAAATGGTTCAAATGGCTCTAAGCACTATGGGACTTAACATCTGAAGTCATCAGTCCCCTAGACTTAGAACTACTTAAACCTAACTAACCTAAGTACATCACACACGTCCATGTCCGAGGCAGGATTCGAACCTGCGACCGTAGCGGTCACGAGGTTCCGGACTGAAAATTATGGACACCTACAGAGGCAGTGTGGCTCAATATTTCTGCAGAGCACTTCCAACGACTTGTAGAGTCCATGCCACATGGAGCTGCTGCACTACCCCAGGCAAAAAGAGGTCCAAAAGGATATTAGGATTTGTCACCTCAACATATCTCTCAGTGGTGGCTGCAACTCAAAGCAAACATTTTGAAAGAGCATTTATGCACTACAAAACTGAATAAGCAGTCAGTGGCTGATTGTAATACCTTAACCACTACACTAATCAAACTCTTCTTACAAAAGCCGTGTGATGAAATCGAAGTAAATGTGGCGCTTTAGCAAACCCCCAATAACTTCAAGCAAATCTAATTTCTCACATTTTATTTTTATCTGAAATATCAGTAACCCACTTTCTTCACATAAGGTACTTTCCAACCTCACACATGATTTGCTCCATTTTGTTAGGTGTTATTTCTATCCCCCTCGTCATTTTCCATTGTTAAAAATAAGTTGCACTTTGATCCTTGAATTTCTTGATATTTCTCTCAAGAAGTGGCTCTTGACAGTTTGAAAATCAAACCACCTTCATCTCATTCCACTGTTCCCATTGCTTTTTCCTCCATAGCTCCCGAAGAATAAACCATGTTAGAGCAAAAGCTTGAGATTCAGTGTCAAAATATTTTTGTAGTTTTATGTCTTGCAGAGCTCTATTATGTACTAAAGTAAGGTCACCTAACCTATATTTGAGACAAGTTACAATACAATACTGAATTTACATATTGGCTGTCTGCTTACCAGCTCTTCCTCTGAGAGTCCCAGGGGATGCTTAAATAATTGGCAATGTAACAAAACAAAACTCATAATAAATTATAACAAAAATATTAAAAAACAATAACTGCAATTCAAACATTTCAAGATTTTTTTAGAAAAAAGCATAATTCTAATACCCACTCTTACCTGGAGAGAGAGAGAAAGAGAGAGAGAGAGAGAGAGAGAGAGAGAGAGAGAGAGAGAGAGAGAGAGAGAGAAACAGTAGTCATTCTATTTATGCATAAGTGATGGCATGCAAAACAAAGATTATGTAAAGTAAATAAATCAAATCAGAGCAATATACAATAATAGTGAGATGAAGCTGAAGATTCATATAACAATCAAAACAAGATTTTGGAAATAACTTACATTCGGGTCAAATTTCAAAGATGGAGCTGTAAGGAAAGCTGCCCTTCCATCACTAAGAACAACTGCAAAACCACCAACCAATGGAGAATACTCTATCTCAATGACATGGACATTCACTTCTAAGATGGGCACAGCTGTAATCACAAACATCAATAAGGCACTTTTCATTTAAGACCTGGGAATTAACTATTTACAAAAAGTATCTCACCTTTAGATACTTGCTGGTCTATGCAAAATGGCACTCTTTTTAAATCTAAACAGTAATCACGGTTCTGACTCCCATCCCATTTATATCTCAATACATGTCCCAATGAGGTTGCCAACATTAACTCATCTCGAATACATACTAAACTTGTTATGCGGCCATCTACAAGTACCTCCTTGTCCTGCAACCAACCACACAATATTATCACAGAGTTCAAATTATAGAACCGTTATACTTGGTTGGTCAGCGTGCTGCCATGCCTGTATGTCATATGTCCTCAACGGAGGAAGGAACACAAGGAGACGTATGGAGAGGGGGGACAAAACATAAAAATTATTTATACAGGTTCCACACAATAATAATACACATAACTGAATAAGTATTTAAAAAGTGATACAAATATCTGCATGATTTAAGTCATCTAGTTTATTTTAGTTAAATAATTATCTTATTCATTTGCAGAATGTGGCTAGTTTTTAGTATTTACATTCAAATTTTTTCTACTCGAGCAAAATTACACAACTATTACACTGTAACTGAATAAAAATGATGCAACACACTACAATAGTGTTAGTGTCCCGGTGAAATTGCATGGTATTGTGGAATCAGTAATGAACTAAGTACTTCCATCCCCCCTACTACCTGGTCCAAAACTACCTTAACTCATTAAACAATATGAGAGAAGGAAAGTTGCTACTCACCATATAGCAGAGATGCTGAGCTGCGATAGGCACAATAAAAAGATTCACACAATCATAGCTATCGGCCATTATGGCCTCTGTCAGCAGTAGACACAAATACACACACGCACACACACACACACACACACACACACACACACACACACACAAGTGCAACTTGCACACACCGCACACACATCCGCAGTCTCAGAGAGCTGAAACTACACTGCAAGCAGCATCACCAGTGCATGATGGGAGTGGCGACTGGGTGTGGGAAGAAAGAGGCTGGGGCGGAGAGGGGGAGTAGCGGACAGTGAAGTGTTGCAGTTTAGACGGAAGGTAGGAGGGAAGGTGCGGAGGGGGTAAGTAGCGGAAAGGAGACAAATAGAAATAATAATAATAAAAATAAATTAAAAGACTGGGCGGGTGAAATGACGACTGTGTAGTGCTGGAATGGGAACAGGGAGGGGGCTGGATGGGTGAGGACAGTGACTAACGAAGGTTGAGGCCAGGAGGGTTACAGGAACGTAGGATGTATTGCAGGGAAAGTTCCCACCTGCACAATTCAGAAAAGCTGGTGTTGGTGGGAAGTGTATCACAAGCTGTGAAGCAGTAACTGATTAAATGTGTCTAGGGAATATAAGTTTTGTTTTGTCTTTTTCATCCTCTTATTGTTTTCAATTGTTTCTCTTATCACATCTGCATTCATCCTTTCACATCCTCTCAAAAATTTCCAAATAGATTTGTTTATTTCAGCATATTGTACAGTATTTCTATTAGCGTTTGCTTGAAACTAATAATTACTTCACTACATTTGAGATTATTTACTTTTGATCTCTTTGTACCTATCCAGCTTCTGTAGTTCAGATAAACACTTTTGTTAAACCATTGTTCCCTTTAGCCTGTGTGTGTGTGTGTGTGTGCAGCTTTCATTTTCTAATGTGCTGAACATGTTGCTTAGTTTAATTTGATACACCTCATTTTCTTAGATAATTTCTTTATAGTTTTGTATCTGTTTTACACACATACTGTAGTATTTTTTAATTGTAAAATATGATCTACTTGGTGCTTACCACATCTATGTCCTGTATGTTTTCTTTTGGAAGAATGTATTAAGGACAAACATTTTGTTCTTAGCAAATTTAAACAACATATGGCCTCTGTTATTTCTGCCAAAATTTGCCACTGGAGAATCTTTCTTTAGTTTCTGTTCTGTTATTTCCATATTAAAATCACTTATCATCATCTTGCAACAGAGTCAATGATGTCTGCTAGAAATCTGACCAAACTATGAAGCTATGTATGGAGCACTTTCTGAGGAGGTTACACGTAGGTCCCGGTAGAAGGCCATGAGCTGCATTCCAACTTGTAATCCCACCTGCAGGTGAGTGTCAGGAGATTGATGCCCCTTACATTAAAAATAATTTGACAAGTTGGACGATAACTTATTTTCAGACGGTGATCGTATAAGGGAGCAAGAGTCGGTAATGTTGGAACTAAAGGGGTAAGATCCCTGCTTCAGAAAGTAAGCACAGAGTATTAAGCTTTCACATTAAGCTAGCATTACGGACAAATATGGGGTTGCCATGTCAGCTTTTTATCAAAGCAGAGGCCCAAAACTCCAAAATTTCGTATGGTGTAATAATCTCCAAGTGCTGGGTACCCAAGTAGAGTGCTGGATCAATATGGACCATGCTACATCAGCAGAAATGAATGACTCGTGATTTTGCAGGTGAGAAATGGAAGCCATGTGAAAGGGAGATCCTTCAGATGACTCCTTGGAGCTTCCGTTCAGCCAAGATTGAGAGCTATACAAAATACAAAAGTAGTCCACATACAGCAGATGGGTGACAGAGGTCACTAGCCTATAAATGGACACACTGAAGAGTGTGACTCTCAGCACAGAGCCCTGCATGATGCTGTTCTCCTGGACACATAGTGAACTTACAGATGTACAATCTCTACCATGAAACAACAAATGAGACAAAAACTGACAAATAAGAAATGGTAAGGAGCCTTAAGTGCCCTTTACTGCTCCAGTCATGGTGTGTAAGTAAAATATGATGGCATCAAGCAGTGCTGTACGCCTTATGTAGTTCTAAAAAGGCTGCAGTGGAATGTTGGCATCTAGAAAAAGCCTGTCAGATGCTATTTCCAACATAACCAGATGGTTGGTTGCATAACTGTCCGGCTACCATCCTGTGAAGCAGTTTTCTGAGCACACTGCTGAGGCTAACTGGTCAGTAGCTGTCAATGGATGTTGAGTATTTGACTGGTTTAAGGAGAGGAACAATGATACTACCTGGGAAGTGTGAAAGGAAAACACCTTCCTGCCAAACACAGTTAAAGACCTTAAGTAGATGGAGTCTGAGTATCATTCCAATGTTGGATCATCTGATTATGAAGAGCCTGAAGCAGTTCCTAGTTAGTGAAAGATTTATTACATAATTCAGCATGTCTTGAACATTCAAAAGGCGGCTGGATAAGAAAAGAATGCCAATGCTACTGCAAAGTGTGTCATGAGGTGTTCAGCAAGAACCGACACATTGATAGATATACTGTCATGAATGAGGAGACCATTGACAGTTGTTGATATTAAGTGACTCAATAGATTACGGAGCTTGGCCCACACCTAGGATTCCCAAGGATGAGATGTAACACTCCCATAATCCCTTCTTACTGCATTTAATTGAAGAGCAAGCCTTAGTGTGGAGCCACTTCAAAGTGATGAGGTTAGTCTACAACTGACGTTGCTTGAAACAATGCATGTCCTTCAGTGATACTGAATAACTGTCCAAGTATCTTCAGTCCAATTGGTACTGGCTGGTGGACGATTGAGTCCATAGAAAGTTGGATAAAATTTCCAGCAGCACGGTATCATGTCAGAGACATCTCCTGCAACCTCTCTTATGTTATCTGAAGGATGGGGCACAAAGTTGGTGATGAAGGTATAATATCACTGCCTGTTGGCTCTCTGAAGAGCCCAGTGTGGTAAGTGGTCCATTAGGCAGTGACAAGGATCACCAGAAAGTGGTCACTGTCATAAAGATTGTCATGCAGTGTCCACTGTGGTGAAGCCATCTGACAGGGGGGAAGAGATCATAAGGCTGATATCCAAAAAGTTGCCAGGGGTGGAAATAAAGTGCGTAGAAGTACCATCATTGAGAAGAGAGAGATCAAGGATTAAGCTGATTAATTAGAAAGCCCAACCAGGTAAAGTGGTACTTCCCCATGAGGGGTGGTGCATAATGGCATACTCAAATAGAAAAAAAGTGAGAAAGGGGGCTGGGGGCAAGGTGACACTTGTTTGATTAAGACAGTCATCTCAAGGCAAGTAATTGACTGGCTCATTAATTGTTGTAGTCCTCTCAGATGACAATAACATCCATTGCAGGTCCATTGAATTATCACATGGAAGGTGTTCTGCTTAGATGTGAATGTCAGCAGTGGTGGTGGAACGAACATCAACAGATATCAGTTCAAAATATGACAACATGTGGGGATCTGACATCTCAGGTGTTGGCAGAGAAGCCTCCTTGAGAAATTTCTTCTTTTTCTCTTTCACAGCTTTTGGCAGTCAAGGATCGTATGAGGGCCTGCTTATCCATTGTTGGTGTAGGAATGGACAAAGAGTAGGTAACACTGGGACCCACAGTCGGCTCCTTCAGCCACTGGCCCGTGTTGGGTCAGTGGTATGTAGATTTCTGATGAGAGCCATCCTGAAGGGGGGCAAGGGGGGTCCTGTCACCAGTAGATGCCAGCGGAGGATGTTTCTTCTCTTGCCAGGTGTGGGTAATGGTTCCCGAAGATGGTGGCGCAGGAAACACTATAGAGGCGGGGGGGGGGGGGGGCCTATCAACTCTCCCAGAGCTCAACTTCGAGGGAGCAAAAACAACAGGCATTGCCGATGATATGGTCACAGTAGCACCAAAAATCTGATATTACAGACTGGACACAAACAAGTATTTTTCTGAGCTTAAAAGTGAGAATACCTGAATTTTGCATTCCTTTGTTAGGGTGGCACTCTTTGGGGATAGAGGAGGGTGGGAAATTTAGCTTCACACTGCAGCAAAAAACAATGATTTTGACCTCCTCTTGAAGCAAGTCTACCTCAAAAGTGAGGAAAAAAGTGCAGGTATCGGCCTTGTTCACTGGTGGGTCTCAATATACACGAAATAATATGACGTGGATGCCTTGCGTCTTGAAGACTTTGCATAGTTCTTCATCCATCTGCAGTGTTAGGGGATACAACGTAAGAGCTAAATCACCAATTTGTTTACAAGAGAGTAACGTCCCATCTGGGTAGGATCTGCCATCTAAATTATTATGGAACTGGCCAATTGCAGAGAGATAACCAAATTTGTTTTCTATACACAAAAAAACCTTGGTTTGGTAGAGAGGAAAGTCCCTTAGCGCTCTCTCTCTCTCTCTCTCTCTCTCTCTCTCTCTCTCTCTCTTTCTTCTTTTCTTTTTCCTAAATGGGGTGGGGGGACAAAGAGGGAAATTACTTAGGGTCATAATGATTTGCACTGAATTATATCCCCTGTCTGAAGCGAATGCCAGAGCTTCATTGCCATCGCCTGATAACTTTGATTGTTTCATGATGTCAAATACCCGCCATAATACTCAGAGCACAGATTCACTTCACATGTGCCACCAAGCCAGAGCAAAGGCCACATGACATGACATGACGCCAGTGCCTGGGGCCCCCAAGTGGACAGGCACATGTTCCTTACCATGAGTGGGAAGGTGACAGCTCAGTCATCAATAGCATGACTCCTGCATGGTCAGGGGGACTACCACCGTATGGACACCTGATGACCCCACACATGGACTGGATCCAGGGTGGGCACAGGGTGACCTCCCATATATTCTGTAAAATAATTTTGCGAAAACAGAGCTCAGCCCCAGATGTGAGGATCAAACAGAAGTTAACCACACTGTGTGGTGTAAATAAATGGAACAAAGTGAGAAAAACCACAATGCAAGTCCTAAGAGAACTATGTTGTATGGTGCAAAAATTGGCAATTGACCCTGAACAACTAAAAGTGTGACGTCATCCACATGAGTGCTGCAAGAAATCCGTTAAACTTTGGTTACATGATGAGTCTGTCAAATCTAAGGGCCGTAAATTCAACTAAATACCTAGGAATTACAACTACAAACAACTTCAATTGGAAGGGACACATAGAAAATATTGTTGGAAAGGTTAACCGAAGACTGATTTTTATTGCAAGACTCTTAGAAAATGTAACAGATCTACTAAAGAGATTGCCTACACTATGCTTGTCTGCCCTCTTTTAGAATACTGCTGTGCGGTGTGGGATCCTTACTGGATAGACTTGACACAGTACATGAATAAAGTTCAAAGGAGGATATTATGTTTTGTATTACTGCGAAACAGGTGAGAGAATGTCACTCGAATGATACACGATTTGGGGTGGACATCATTAAAACAAAGGCTTTTTTGGTGTTTTCATTGCCGTGGAATCTTCTCACAAGGTATTCAATAACTAACTTTATCCTGCAAATGCGAAAATATTTTGTTGATGCTGACCTACAGAGGGAAAAACAACTACCATAATAAAATAAGGGAAATCAGAGCTCACACCAAAAGATATAGGTGTTCATTTTTTCCGTGCGCTGTACGAGATTGGAATAATAGAAAATTATTGTGAAGGTGGTTCGACGAAACCTCTGCTAGGCACTTAAATGTGATTTTCAGAGTATCCATGTAGATGTAGAAAACATATTGTCAGAGAGTAAAACTGCAGCAGAGGAAAGGAAAAAGTACTGGAATGGCTTGGGGCTCTTTGTTTGCCATATACCCACTCCGAAAGGGGTTGGGAGTCCTCTGGAGGGATCTTGCAGCAGAATTTCCAAGGTTAAGTATACAGCCATGAAAGAATAAGGAGGGAGACTAGTCTACTATTCTACAAAAGATTCAGACAATGAAGCCATTTTTAAACTGCTGGATAATTACAGGCAAATCATATCTGACAATCATTTCATGTTGATCACAACTATGTAACTAAATATGCTGTCATCAATCCAAAAGTTGCCTTGAACACAACAAATTTTTATATGGTGATATAAAGATTAAACCCAGCACTTTGGATTTTTAGTCTACCTATTACCCCCTGAGCCACCAAGTCACACATATCATACCTATGTTTTCTAATTCTCAAATCTTGTTATCTATTGCACAATGCAATGAAGTTATGAAACAAAAACTTTTATTGTTGTTGTGTCACACCACAGTAAAATTAGTTGCATGTGTTTATGTATATAAATGGAACACTAACATTATAGAGATTTCCCTGACAAATGTTCAAATTAAAATGTGGTGAGCATAATGGTTAATTAAAACTAGTTACAAAAAGCATTACTGTTGTGAAAAATCAGAATTAAGCATGGAAAGAGAAGCTTCTCAATTGTACTTACAAGAGACAAAAGAAGAGGTGGAACAACCTCTTTTATAAAAAGTTCAGCACTATCTCGTTTCAAATTGGGATGAGGTGAGTCAATCTGCTCATAAAGACCTTTCTGCTCAGCAACCACACCAAGTTTATAAAACAGTAAATGTCTGTCTGATGTCTGCAACAGTATGGAAAGAAAACAATGATTACTCATACATATATTAAACACAAATACAAAAATTCAGTAATGTTGTGAATTGTGGATAAATGCTATAAATTGAATTAAGACAGAGAAATTTAGCACCCACTAAAAATTAATATTGTGATGAATCTCACAGCAATACAACTTAACATTTCTGAACTACAGTTTGTACAAAGCATAGTCCAACATAAAGGTCATACTCTACACTACAATAATACAGTGAGAGGAGTAGTGTCCATTTGGTGCAGTGCTATAAATGGACTCTCTCCAAACTTTGCCTTTTCTTTTGTACCTAACACATGACATTTGTGAGTACAGTATACGATACTGGTATATGAAATTTATCTGTTCTAGATCAGTGCTAACACACACACACTTTATTTTATTGTTTACTGAAAACATATGTGACAGCTTTTCAAATAAATTTTGTCAAGAATTGAATAGCTTTCATTTTTGTGTTTCAACACATACCAGAAAGAAATAATCAGTGGTAAATAAATTTGATATAGCTTGTTTGGTGATACTGATCATACACATTTACTATAAATATACTTCACACATCAATGTAAATAAAACAAATATTTTATGCTGTGACTTGCCAAACAAGAAAGCGATGAAAGATAGACACAATAAAAAGTACACACACACACACACACACACACACACACACACACACACACACACACAAATTTCAAGCTTTCACAAACCAAGGTTGCTTCATCAGGAAAGAGGGAAGGAGAGGGAAAGACGAAAGGTTGTGGGTTTTAAGGGAGAGGGTAAGGAGTCATTCCAATCCCGGGAGCGGAAAGACTTACCTTGGGGGAAAAAAGTACAGGTATACACTCGTGCGCGCACGCGCGCACACACACACACACACACACACACACACACACACACACACACACACACACACACATCCACACATATACAGACACAGGCAGACCTTTCCAGACCTCTTTCCTGATTAAGCAGCCTTGGGTTGCGAAAGCTTGAAATGTGTGTGTGTGTTTGTGTGTTTTTTATCGTGTCTATCTACCAACACTTTCTCGTTTGATAAGTCACAGCATCTTTGTGTTTTATATATAAATATTTTATTTGTTTACATTTGTAATCTCATGTTTTTGGAATGAATTTTTCATTCTGCAGCGGAATGTGTACTGATATAAAACTTTCTGGCAGATTAAAATTGTGCGCTGGACTGGGACTCGAACCCGGGACCTTTTGCCTTTCATGGGCTTGTGCTTAAATAAATACATAATATATCTGGAAACGTCTCCCAGGCTGTGACTAAGTCATGACTCCGCAATATCCTTTCTTCCAGGTGTGCTAGTCCCACAAGGTTTGAAGGAGAACTTATGTGAAGTTTTGAAGATCGGAGATGAGGTACCAGCGGAAGTAAAGATGAGAGGATGGATCATGAGTCATGCTGGATAACTCAGTTGGTGCAGCTCTTGCCTGCAATAGGCAAAGATACTAGGTTTGAGTCTTGGTTGGCCACACTGGTTAAATCTCCCAGGAAGTTTGATATCAGTGCACACTCAGCTACAGCATGAAAAATTCACTCTGGAAGCACTGCCTAGGCTGTAGCTAAGACATGTCTCTACAACATCCTTACTTCCAGGAGTGCTAGCCCTGCAAGTTTTGCAGGAGAACTATTGATTTGAAAGGTAGGAAATGAGGTACTGGCATGTGAGAACAAGACATGACTATCTTATGTTTTTTTATGATTCTCCTATTTTTTCTTTTCTTTTTAAAAGTTCAGTGTCACATCCCTCCTACTCCTTCATTATCCATGCTATTTATGGGGTTCAGTAAGAGCTCTAAGTATAAATCTAAGCATTCTGTTGTAGTTAGAGACCTACTTTCTTTATTTTGCATCTTTGAAGCAGAAAACGTAGCATCTAGTCTTACCTTAACAGTTTTGCACTTAATTACAGATCTTAATCTCACAATCAATTTCTGTGTTGATACAAATATCTTTTTATGTTGAGGTCAACAGAAAGTCCAACACTAGTTCCCTGATTCAGTTGCTAGACCATGAACCAATCATTGATTTTCTGCAGGTCTTACATTATCCACAAAGTCGTTTTTATACATTGTGAATGATGAAAGTTCTATCTCACTCCACCAAGTTGTGCCCTAAGCTACTTTTACATTTAATGATTTCTCCCCATTAAGATGACATAGTGAGTTCTATCTGCTACAAATTCTTTCATGCAATACAATGATACTCTAATATTTTCTGCAATGGTGTGGAAATAGTACATAACATCAACCCAGGTGCCATTATATACTGCCTTCTGGATCTTATAACAGAACAAAGCAGAGTTTCACAGAGCTGTGGTATTCAAAATTCATGCTGAGTTCTACAGGGAAATCTTTTAGTCGCCACAAACATCGTAAAATGTGCCCCATAATTCTGCATTGAACAGACAGAAGTAATATAGGCCTACAGTTATATGCTTCTGTGTGATGACACTTTTTCATTACAGGAATTATTTGCACAGGCCAAGAAATTAATGTGTGATGCTCAATGAGAGGTAAGTGAGGGAGGAGAAGCTAATGTGTCAGGGTAATCACATGTGTAATTTTTGGATTTCTGGGTGCTGCAGTGATAACTTGGGTGTTACAGTGATGCGGTCACTAACACGCACTATTCCCAATAGGCAATATGGCAAGCTTTTCAAGTATGTCAGAGTACATCAGATCGAAGAGACTAATCAACAAGAGCCATTCACAACTGCAAAAAACATACCATTACGAATAAAGTATATACAGTCACCTTATCCAGGTATGAAGAAGTAATGAAAAACATATGTTAACAGATGCAACTGTGAACCAAATATAGCAGCATAAGGTAATCAGAGACTATGTTGCAAACCTGTCAAAGATAAACTACTTACTGAGCCTAACAGACAAGTTCCAAATCTGAGAAACAGATACACAAAACCAGCAATGTATGTCTTGCTGTGTGTGATTCCATTTGTTGTTGCTTTCTTCAGTCCTGAGACAGGTTTGATGCAGCTCTCCATGCTACTCTATCCTGTGCAAGCTTCTTCATCTCCCAGTACCTACTGCAGCCTACATCCTTCTGAATCTGCTTAGTGTATTTATCTCTTGGTCTCCCTCTACGATTTTTACCCTCCGCGTTGCCCTCCAATGCTAAATCTGTGATCCCTTGATGCCTCAGAACATGTCCTACCAACCGATCCTTTCTTCTTGTCAAGTTGTGCGTTAGTATTTTGCAGCTGTAACTTATTAAACTGATAGTTCAGTAATTTTAACATCTGACAACACCTGCTTTCTTTCGGATTGGAATTATTACATTCTTCTTGAAGTCTCATACATCTTGCTCACCAGATGGTAGAGTTTTGTCAGGACTGGCTCTCCCAAGGCTGTCAGTAGTTCTAAAGGAATGTTGTCTACTCCCGGGGCCTTGTTTCGATTCAGGTCTTTCAGTGCTCTGTCAGACTCTTCACGCAGTATTGTATCTCCCATTTCATCTTCATCTACATCCTCTTCCATTTCCATTATATTGTCCTCAAGTACATCGCCCTTGTATAGACCCTCTATATACTCCTTCCAGCTTTCTGCTTTCCCTTCTTTGTTTAGAACTGGGTTTCCATCTGAGCTCTTGATGTTCATACAAGTGGTTCTCTTATCTCCAAAGGTCTCTTTAATTTTCCTGTAGGCAGTATCTATCTTACCCCCTCATGAGATAAGCCTTTATGTCCTCACATCTGTCCTCTAGCCATCCCTGCTTAGCCATTTTGCACTTCCTGTCGATCTCATTTTTGAGAAGTTTGTATTCCTTTTTGCCTGCTTTATTTTCTGCATTTCTGTATTTTCTCTTTTCGTAAATTAAATTCAATATTTCTTCTGTTACCCAATGATTTCTACTAGCCCTTGTCTTTTTACCTACTTGATCCTCTGCTGCCTTCACTACTTCATCCCTCAGAGCTACCCATTCTTCTTCTACTGTATTTCTTTCCCCCATTCGTGACAATTGTTCCCTCATGCTCTCCCTAAAACTCTGTACAACCTCTGGTTTAGTCAGTTTATACAGGTCCCACCTCCTTAAATTCCCACGTTTTTGCAGTTTCTTCAGTTTTAATCTACAGTTCATAACCAATAGATTGTGGTCAGAGTCCACATCTGCCCCTGGAAATGTCTTACAATTTAAAACCTAGTTCCTATATCTCTGTCTTACCAGTATATAATCTATCTGATACCTTTCAGTATCTCCATGATTCTTTCATGTATACAACCTTCTTTCATGATTCTTAAACCAAGTGTTATCTATGATAAGTCATGCTCTGTGCAAAATTCTACCAGGTGGCTTCCTCTTTCATTTCTTACCCCCAATCCATATTCACCTACTAAGTTTCCTTCTCTCCCTTTTCCTACTCTTGAATTCCAGTCATCCATGACTATTAAATTTTCGTCTCCCTTCACTATCTGAATAATTTCTTTTATCTCATCATACATTTCATCAATTTCTTCATCATCTGCAGAACTAGTTGGCATATAAACTTGTAGTACTGTAGTAGGCATGGGCTTCATGTCTATCTTGGCCACAATAATGCATTCACTATGCTGTTGATAGTAGCTTACCTGCACTTCTATTTTTTTTATTCATTATTAAACCTACTCCTGCATTACCCCTATTTGATTTTGTATTTATAACCCTGTATTCACCTGACCAAAAGTCTTGTTCCTCCTGCCACCGAGCTTCACTATTTCCCATTATATCTAACTTTAACCTATCCATTTCCCTTTTTAAATTTTTTAACCTACCTGCCTGATTAAGGGATCTGACATTCCACGCTCCAATCCGTAGAACTCCAGTTTCCTTTCTCCAGATAACGACGTCCTCTTGAGTAGTCCCTGCCTGGAGATCCGTATGGGGGACTATTTTACCTCCGGAATATTTTACCCAAGAGGACGCCATCACCATTTAACCATACAGTACAGCTGCATGCTGTTGGGAAAAATTACAGCTGTAGTTTCCCCTTGCTTTCAGCCGTTTGCAGTACCAGCACAGCAAGGCTGTTTTGGTTAGTGTTACAAGGCCAGATCAGTTAATCATACAGACTGTTGCCCCTGCAACTACTGAAAAGGCTGCTGCCCCTCTTCAGGAACCACACGTTTGTCTGGCCTCTTAACAGATACCCCTCCATTGTGGTTGCACCTATGGTACGGCTATCTGTATCGCTGAGGCATGCAAGCCTCCCCACCAACGGCAATGTCCACGGTTCATGGACCTTGTAGTAAGTGTAAAAGCATCAAAAAGATGCACATCAAGTAGCAGACAGTACTATAATTTTGGTGTGACATGAGATGTGTGTATCCTGTAATTGTATGACACAATTTAGACATGCCTTCAGAATAGCTAAAGTGAATTTTACACCCGTTTGGTTATTAAACTGAAGTTCTGTCTCCAGATGATCTGATGGGAGGAAAAGTTAAGTATCAGCCCCCTTGATTGATAACAGACGATTTTACAATATTTGCCATGGATGGCTTTCTTCATAGTATGAGTGTCAAATATAAGCTCATCAAACCCCAGTGGACTATGCAATTGTATTGATGTTTTGCAACTTAAGATGAATCACTTTCAAAAAATTTAAAGATCTGTCTTCCATGAAGGTCAAAGACTATATTACAACCTCCCACAAACACGATGTCTCTCCTGTGAAACACCAGGTTCATTTTCCCTGGTGTTTCCACAGATATATACAATTACATTTTTGCAATATGTATGTGGAGTTATCCATAAAAAACATACTTTTCACCTGATGTTTCAAAGCTATGTCTAGTGTCAACAGAAAATGTTGGTTTGTTTCTCGCTACCAGCAAAAAGGTTTACATAAAGGAATTTTACATGCTCTTTTGATAGACTGATCCCAAATGGTCCGATATTTGTTATAACAACAGGAATAAAAAGGGGCAGCAAAACTTGAGGAATGGCCACTGCTTCTGATGGAAATTGTATATGATCAAAAGAACATTGAACAACTGGGATCAAAATGAATGACACAGTGCACCTATTAAGACAATGAATTCGTAACAGGACAATTGAGTTTGCCCAGTCTGGCCATTCTGACTTAGGATTTCCATTCCCCCCTCCCCTCTAGCATTCAGGCATATGCCTAAAGCTATTTATTTTCATTGTATTATGACGAAAACCCCTTTATCATTGTGATACGATCCTTGAATGGATGGATGGATGAATGAATGAATGAATAAATAAATACATAAATAAATAAGTCATGAATACTTCTTTGCAAGACCTGTGACTGCAAGTATCTGGTGAAACACAGAGAAAATTCACTTGATGATTCTTAAGGAAGACAGATTGGATTGGATTGGATTGCTTGCATGAAGAGATCAAACAGTGAGGTCATCGGTCTCGTCGGTTGAGGGAAGGAGAGGGAAAGAAGTCGACCGTGCCCTTTCAAGAAAACCATCCCAGCATTTGCCTGGAGCATTTCAGGGAAATCACGGAAAATCTAATAAATCAGGATGGCTGGACGGGGGATTGAACTGTCGTCCTCCCGAATGTGAGTGCAGTGCGCTAACCACTCACTCAGTTTAAGGAAGACAGTTGGTATAATGTGAAATGACTACAATTTCAAAGCTACAGAAATTTGGATGCATACGTCAGACTTCACAAATGAGGTAGGAAGCATGTACTGTACGGTGACAGTACATGCAAATATTTGCTATCCTTCATTATGGATCCTTGCTCTTTCTATTTTCACCAATACAGAAAAGTTTCCCTTTCGCTAACCAGAATCTAGTTCCACATACTGTTCCCATATTGGTGCCTAGCTCATGGGATTGCCCCAAATGGACTTCCCATAAAATTATCCGTCTCCTCCTTCCAGAATGACCTCTGTCTGTTCCAATTCCATCAGTCCACAGCCCTCAACAACCTAGTCCTGCAAAACCTTATGAATCATCAGGCCCGAACCTTCTTGAACTACACTACTTCCTCTCCATCTACAAAATTCTCCTGCTCTGCAATACCCAATTCCTGCAGCCCGTCTCCCAGAGTGAAAACCATGCCATACAGGAAGTAGAGCAGTATGCACAATGCAACTGTAACGAATCTCAGACTGCCTACTTCCTGTGATATATCAGGAGGAGTAATGCCTACCAAGCAAGACAATTTGTCAACAGTA
Source organism: Schistocerca gregaria (assembly GCF_023897955.1). Classification (NCBI taxonomy): domain Eukaryota; kingdom Metazoa; phylum Arthropoda; class Insecta; order Orthoptera; family Acrididae; genus Schistocerca; species Schistocerca gregaria. Next base: position 500,411,007 of record NC_064924.1, on the reverse strand, counting down.
GTTGGTTTCAGACATCCCATAATTAGACTTGGAGTTTCATTATGAACTACACCCACTTCTTTTGTGTGAGCAGATTTATACTAGACTGGACAGGCATATTTACCAGTCTAGAAACATTAGAGTGCCGCGGCAGAATTATGGTCCACCTGGAATTGGTTATCCTAATTATGCCAACAGGTTTCCATGTGATGATGTTTCGGGTTGACATCGTATTACGGAAGTGCCACCAGTAAGTGTGTGAGCTATCTAAGGTAACTTCAAGGTACTTGGATGTGAAACAATCCTCGACCTTGGTGCCTCCCAAGTAACACAGTTTTCTTCCAATCTGTCTGGTTTACACTAACAGAGCCAAATATCACAAATCTCTGTTTGCAGAACCCATAAAGATTTTATAGCAAATTTCCATTCTCCGGAACTATCATAACACACAAACATAAAACATGTTCTGGTAATTCTACAACAGATGGCATTCATGTGATAAATAAAAGAAGAAATTATATAATGGAACTTCTGCAGTGAAACAATTTTGGATGACTGAATTCAGTACTTCAGCCTTCTTTCTTTCATCTTACACTTTTGTGCCAGTACAATCAAATGACTGAACAGACGATTTTGATCCTCTTACTGACTTCACGTAAAACTTCTTAGGGTACTTAGGCGGGTCAGCCAGCAAAACTGTACTTCCAAACTCAAGGAATGATTCTCCCTTACACTCATTTTACCTTCGATCAACTACGGATCGCCAACAAGAGTTTTACTCCGATTGAATCATGAGCAACTAAGGTGAGAATTTTATGATTAATACTGAATTGTATTTGGCTCGAATCATAATAAGACATATTCTGTTTTGAAATTTAACCCAAATTTGAGAAAAATAAACAGTTCATTTATTTTGATTGACCAACAACACTATAAAGTGTCCAAATTTTTCATGAAAATTGCTTACTCTTCCATTGGGGACCTGTGTGTAGAAACAATTATAAGTAATAAATTTTTCAGTATTAAGCCATAGACATGCTTTCATGTATATGTAAAATTGGTTTCAATATTTCTGAGCTTCTATTCATCTCATATTGATACAAACTTTTTCACCATCAATGTTGGATCAGATTTTCTATGCTTGTGGTTAAGTGTGTTCATATTAAAACTGGACAAAGTTGTTAAGGATTCTTAAGTTCTTCCATCCAGACTCAAGGCACACACTTTATTTTTCATCTCAACATTCTATTAAAACAACTGAGTTCATTTCTTAATTGGAGATTTGTACTTACAGCAACAACCAGCATGCTAGAATCAGGTCTCCACTCAACAAGAATATTTGTCCCATATTGTTTAATGGAGTTTTGTTCACGTCGATGGTAGACAATTGGCACACACGGCTGAAAAATGGAAAAATACTCCAGTCAAAAAGAAACTATACTATGCAGTTCTTACAAACAACATATTAGTAACTTGTAACAACAAAAGCAAAATATGTCAAGTAGTTTCATTACAACATTGTCACAGATTCCAATACCTTTAATCCAAGAAAAAAATAGTACTGGCAACTACCATCAAGGTATGCTGTCTCAACTAGTAGTGGGAAGCTATTAAGTAATGCAACTATGATGTTACAGTCAGACTGAAGGACGACGATAGAGTGCTTGTGGGGTAAAATACTTATTTTAACTACATCATGACCAATTTCCTTCTCTGCCTTACCCAATCAAACATTTCTGACATTATCAGCATCAACAGAACATTAAACTCTAATGTTCTGTTTTCCTTCCATCCACTATGACTACTACATGCACACAAATCTATTGTTCTCTGCCACAGTATGTAAACACTGCTTCTTTCTCTATTTGGTTAACCCTTCAGTGAACCGACCTAACTGATTCTTCAGTGATAGGACCGAACTGATTCTTCAGTGATAGGACCGAACTGATTCTTCAGTGATAGGACCGAACTGATTCTTCAGTGATAGGACCGAACTGATTCTTCAGTGATAGGACCGAACTGATTCTTCAGTGATAGGACCGAACTGATTCTTCAGTGATAGGACCGAACTGATTCTTCAGTGATAGGACCGAACTGATTCTTCAGTGATAGGACCGAACTGATTCTTCAGTGATAGGACCGAACTGATTCTTCAGTGATAGGACCGAACTGATTCTTCAGTGATAGGACCGAACTGATTCTTCAGTGATAGGACCGAACTGATTCTTCAGTGATAGGACCGAACTGATTCTTCAGTGATAGGACCGAACTGATTCTTCAGTGATAGGACCGAACTGATTCTTCAGTGATAGGACCGAACTGATTCTTCAGTGATAGGACCGAACTGATTCTTCAGTGATAGGACCGAACTGATTCTTCAGTGATAGGACCGAACTGATTCTTCAGTGATAGGACCGAACTGATTCTTCAGTGATAGGACCGAACTGATTCTTCAGTGATAGGACCGAACTGATTCTTCAGTGATAGGACCGAACTGATTCTTCAGTGATAGGACCGAACTGAGTGGGATGCTTTAAGCATATATATTTCAGTACACCACATGTTGAATGAGTGGTTTGATGAGAGGGTTCCATTTGGCTGATACTTTGATCTGACTTATGTTTTATTTACTAACAGATATGATTAAGATTCTGTTTTATATCTGTATTTGATTTAGTCCATATCATCCTCTCTACTAAAATAGTCTTGGTTAGGTGGGAAAGAAACTCAACAAGTTAAAAAACTGAAATTAATGTTACTGAAAATGTATATGTTAATTCCAGCTTCTCTAAAAACATTTCATATCTAAAAAACCCATAAAAATTTCTTGAAACTAATTCAACCTAATAAATCTGTGCTGCCAAGGTGATTTTAATGATGAGTACCACCATAAAACATCATCACTGTTGTCAAATAATACCAATAATTATTACAAGATCTAACAATAATTATGGATATTATTGTGGAACTATCTTTACAATATTCACTAATTGTAAATGTGGATCCTTTACAGATTAAACGTGGTAGTAGTCATAACATACTGGTGTTAACAAAGATCTAAGTGTAAAAATCCATTAACTATGTAAACAATCTTAAAATTTATACATTCAACTGATTGGATAAATATGAATTTGGATTCACAAATTACTTTTGGAAATTCATTTAATTACAAAGTGATGTAGGACATGCTAAACCACAGGCTGGTAACCAGTGGTCAGCGGGCCAGATCCGGTCCATGATTGGTTTCAATCCAACCTGCAGAAGCAATTCTTTGAAGAGTGTGACACTCATATTGTACTTCGCCAGTGATGCATTTTCGAATATTTGCCATTGTGTTTTTTGCATTTTTCCAGGTTGGCTTCTTTATGAGACTGCCAATATATGTTAAGTTCAAGCTATTTAGACTTTACAATATTTATAATGAACAAAGAAATGACAGCTTAATTTATTTAGTATTAAAGAAACGACCCATATCTATACAATCAATTATTGAAAATATTTCTGGAAATATTAAAAGACATGCTTCCTAAGAGTGTTTGTAGATATTAATTTAAATACACAAATGAGCTGCCTGTTGCCAAAAATCACAGTTACTCCTTACTGCTTGTTGCCTGGGATTGCCTGTCTCATTGCAATATTTTGTTTTTCCATTTTTTCTTGTATTAACATCATTAAATTATTCTTGTCCAATATGTACATATTGGAATACTGCAACTGTTGAATCTAAAGGTAATTCATAATGAATTAGGTGCAACCAGTTGTTTTTGTACGAGTTTATTTTTCCATTATGAAATTTCAGGGTGCTTGGCATCCCATCTCCACATGTTTACATTAATGTACATGTTGTGAACATTGTTTCTTTACTTATGGTGTTGTTGAATATTGCAATGGTACTTAAGTAAAGAAACAAGGTTCACGACACAAATAAATGCAAACACCTGAAGATGGGGTGAACAAAAAATGAAAGCACTTTCAAAGATGAGAGTTTTGTGGCATAATTTGCACGAGCACTGCTGTAGTGTTGCATGACAAACCGTACCGTAAGGTTTAGTAATAGTGTGAATCAGACCTCTATGCTATAATACATACAGAAAACCTCCCTTAAGATAAAAATGCAGAAATTAATAAAATTGAGTCAGAACTGCTGACCAGTAATTATCTTCAAGGAGAAATGTCAGTACAGCCAACAGACATATACAAAATACATAAATTATCGTAGTTTTTGGAAATAACAGTTACTTGCTCGAAGAGGAGGAAGGGATAGAGTGGGGAAAGTTAAAAAGGAGCGGCTAGTCACTCAGACCCCATGATGAGAAGGTATCACCTGTTGTGAGGATGAGGAGAGACAAAGATAATAAGTCCATGGTCAAGTAGCTAAGTGAAATCACAAGGTCTGAAACTGTAGTGATGCCACCTGATACCACTATGGAAATCAATTAGTCGGTGCAACATTACTCTCAATTACTGTGGCGCCATTACCTAGATGGCACTTGGTATCAACGTGTCTTCTATGAATTCTGCATAGAAGCTGATCAGAGTCAGTACACAGTGAACTGATCAGCATATCATTTTGATTTATGCAGTTTACATTATGTACTCGGTTTGATTGGCAGAACACAAACTCAAAACCTCCTGGCAGATTCAAACTGTGTGCCAGACAGATTCGAACTCAGGCCTCTGCCTTTCACTGGAAAGTGCTCTACCATCTGAGCTAAGCCATGTCTCCGCAATATCCTTTCTTTCAGGAGTGCTAGTTCTGCAAGGTTCACAGGAGAGCTTCCGTAAAGTTTGGAAGGCAGGAGACGAGGTACTGGCAGAAGTAAAGCTGTGAGGACGAGGTGTGAGTCATACTTGGGTAGCTCAGATGGTAGAGCACTTGCCTGCGAAAGGCAAAGGTCCCGAGTTCAAGTCTCGGTCCGGCACACAGTTTTAATCTACCAGGAAGTTTCATATCAGCGCACACTCCACTGCAGAGTGAATATCTCATTCTGGAGAACACAAACTGTGTGAATTGGGCTTGGATTGGACAGATTACTCTAAGACAGCTTGTACTGTTCTGAATGCATTCCATTACCAAACTAGAAATGTCCAAGAAATCTGAGTTAGCCTCTGTTATTTTTGTGTGCAACTTGTCTTTCCAAAGTGGCAGCGACATAAGACCTGTGACACACACAAATTGGACTTCACAAATTTTGTAATTAACAACTGCTAACACAAACAGCACAGTGTTATGAGCTAATGACAGCAATGTTACGGGCAATACAAGCTTTAGTGAGAGTACAAGGAACATCTTCCATGACACCTATGTTAACGGCTTTGCCACTATTTAACAAACACAGTGAAGAATAGGACACTTACTATCAACAATTACTTTTATATTTTACAGCTTGTGAAATTTCTGGCATAGAAAGACAAAAGACCAAGTTCTTGTCAGGAAATCTCAAACCATATCATTTAATGCAGAATGTAGTGGAACTTCAGTTGTCTATAATATGTTTGTTATTGCAAGAATATTTTTCAATGAAGAAAGATGTTGGTGCTGCCAGGTTAGAATTCTAGTACTGGAGAAAAGGCCTCAATCTTATGCACACTGAGCTCCTGACCTACAAGAATTACATAAAATTTGCAATTTTAAATGTTTGTGCAGACAAAATTACACAGACTCTCCCAAGGGATGTTATTGTGTGCCTTACCTCTGACTTGGAAGTGAGGAACCACACATTGATGGAACCGGACCCTTCTCTGATGTAAGCAATGCCAATAGCTGAAGCCTATGAAAATGTCCATTCAGCCCAGATTTTGTTTATCATGGAAGAAGATGATGTAACAGTCAGCTCTCCAGCACCAGCATTGTGGGAAGTCTCACCCCCTCCAAACAACCCGCAAAAACGAACATACGAGCAGCAATGGGCCGTGGCAGTGTCTGGTTAGAAACATTGCTTCTTTCACTACACACCTAACACATACCCCATCGGCGTGAAATATTTTTGCTGTTATGCTGCAAATACACCCCAGCCTACAAAAGTGAACCATGTGATTGATAAATCTATGGAAGTGCAAAATTCTCATTCTGGAATTCAGCCCAGAAAATCTTTTTAGATCTCGTCATAAGCACACACTCATTAAGGTTACTCCTTGACACCTCTATCACCTCTGTCTCTCCTGAACCAATCCATTTAGAGTCACTGTATGTCCATCTTTTAAGAGATGGCTGCAGGACTCTGTTGTTGGAAAGAGGATATCAAATTAAACACCTTTCACCCATCAAATTTCGAACCGTATTTTATTTGTCAAAATGAGATTGGAAATTTGACAGCTGAAAGGTGTTTCATTTGATATTCTCAATCCACTTAGAGTTTAGGGTCGCCACCTTGCAGGCAGCTGAGACAAATCTTTCAGCTTATCAATGTCATCAGGTGACCACACTAGGAAAAAGTTTTATGTTTTCCTCACTTACAACTGATTCAATTGTTCATTTAATTTTTGTAGTTGACCCTAAACCAGGCAATGTTTTTGTGATATACTTACCACTCTCTTGAGTTTATGGTTCATGAAGCAGTACACGTCATTCAATGCAAAAGGCCTTGTGCCACTCTGAAGATTCTCTCTACAATCATAAAAAGGATAGATTGCTGCTCACCGTAAAGATGGCACACTGAGTTGCAGACAGGCAATGAAAAGACTTTTACACTTTTACACACAGAGCTTTCAGCCAACCCCTCTTCAGAAAAGGAAAAACACACAAATTCACATAAACAGGCACAATTCATGCATACATGACCTTTATCTCTGTCCACTCTGAACAGCCTATAACTGTTGTCTTGAACAAAAGCAGCAACCTGGAGGGGGTAGGGAGGCGGGAAGGATAGAGTAGAGGTGGAAGGAGGAAAAACGATGATAACCCAATGTCTCCCCACCCCGCACACAACAGTTCTGTGCCTCTGTCCTATCACCTCCCAACTCATATCCTCTACCAATGCACTCATCTGTCTTTTCCCCTCTCTGCTTTCCTCCTTTTATGATCCCCTCCTCCTCTCCTGCAGCCTCCCAATGCTGTATCTGAAAGCATAGTCCCATCGTCTTCCAGTCTCTGTACATTGTCAGACAGCGTTCTTCTCTTTCCCATCCATACCCTCCATGACTCCACACAGCTGCATTCGTTCAATAAAGAAGTCGCAGTCTGATCAGAGGCGCCATGATCCTTCTTATGTGAATATATATATGGGAAAAATATATTAAAAACAAAGATTCCAAGACTTACCAAGCGGGAAAGCGCCGGTAGATAGGCACAATAAATAAAACACACAAACACACACACACACACACAGAATTTCTAGCTTTCGCAACCGACGGTTGCTTCTTCAGGAAAGAGGGAAGGAGAGGGAAAGACGAAAGGATGTGGGTTTTAAGGGAGAGGGTAAGGAGTCATTCCAATCCCGGGAGCAGAAAGACTTCCCTTAGGGGGGAAAAAGGATAGGTGTACACTCGCACACACACACACATACACAGACACACAGAGTATGACGGTGGTTGGCCGACCATACAAACAAAAAGGGAAAAGTCAACCACCGAGAAACACATGAAAAAAATCAGACAAATCGTAGGCCATAGGCCAGAATCAACACAAAAACTCACACACTTACATTAAGCGATAAAATCCCCCTGCCCGAATAAAACGCAGCACTATGTCCGCTATGGAAGAGTCGTCAGATAAAAGTGCAGAGAGCATATCAAACAGCGCAAAAGTCTGCCTGAGCACAGTTAAAAGGGCGCACTCCAACAGAATATGGACCACCGTCAAGGACGCCCCACAATGACAAAGAGGGGGATCCTCACGACACAGTAAATAACTGTGCGTGAGTTGGGTGTGGCCAATGCGGGTGCCGACAAAGGACAACTGATTCCCTGCGGTTGGCTCGCATGGATGACCGCCACACAGTAGTCGTCTCCTTGATACGGCGGAGTTTGTTTGGCACGGGCAGGTTGCGCCAATCAGTGTCCCATAAATCGAAAACTTTGCGGCGTAATAGTGCCCGCAAATCAGTCGCCGGGAGGCCAATCTTCAGAGATGGTGCACTAGTGGCCTCTTTCGCCAGGCGGTCAACAGTTTCATTTCCGGGTATCCCAACATGGCCCGGGGTCCAAACAAAGACCACAGATCTGCCACAACGGCCAAGAGTATGCAGGGACTCCTGGATAGGCATCACCAGACGAGAACGAGGGAAACACTGGTCGAGAGCTCGTAAACCGCTCAGGGAATCGCTACAGATAACGAAGGACTCACCTGAGGAGGAGCGGATATACTCTAGGGCACGAAAGATGGCGACCAGCTCAGCAGTGTAAACACTGCAGCCAGCCGGCAACGAACGTTGTTCAGAATGGTCCCCTAGAGTTAGTGCATAACTGACACGACCAGCAACCATCGAACCGTCGGTATAGACAATGCCAGAGCCCTGATACGTAACCAGGATGGAATAAAAGTGGCGTCGGAAGGCCTCCGGGGGGGACTGAGTCCTTCGGGCCCTGTGCCAAGTTGAGCCAAAGGCAACGGCGAGGCACACACCATGGGGGTGTATGCAGAGGGGCCCGGAAAGGGGGTGGTACAGGGAAACACCCAAGCCCGTAGAGAAGCTGTTTGACACGTACGGCGATCGGACAACCCGACAGGAGCCGACGTTCTGGCAGACGGACAACTGACTGCAGGAACAGGACAAGATAATTTGGATGCCCGGGTGAGCTAAAAACATGGGCAGCATAAGCAGCCAGTAATTGTTGGCATCGTAACCGCAGTGGAGGGACACCTGCCTCCACAAGTATGCTGTCCACAGGGCTGGTCCGGAAGGCACCAGTGGCAAGGCATATCCCGCTGTGGAGGATTGGGTCCAGCAGCCGCAACGCAGATGGGGATGCTGAGCCATAAGCCAGACTCCCATAGTCCAGACGGGACTGGATTAACGCCTGGTAAAGCCATAGGAGAGTAGATCGGTCAGCACCCCACCTGGTGTGACTCAGGTATCGCAGAGCATTTAGATGCCGCCAACACGCCTGTTTAAGCTGCCGAATATGAGGCAGCCAAGTTAACCGGGCATCAAAAACAACCCCCAAAAACCTATGTAACTCCACCACTCGCCGTCAAGATAAAGCCGCGGCTCCAGGTGAACAGTGTGTCGCCGGCAGAAATGCATAACACAGGTCTTGGCTCCTGAAAACTGAAAACCATGCGCTACAGCCCAAGACTGCGCCTTGCGGATTGCGCCCTGTAGCTGACGTTCAGCAGCTGCAATGCCAATAGAGCTGTAGTAAAGGCAGAAGTCGTCAGCATACAGGGAAGTAGAGAAAGAATTTCCCACCGCCGCAGCGAGCCCGTTAATGGCTATTAAAAACAGACAGACACGTAGAACAGAACCCTGTGGCACACCGTTCTCCTGGACTTTGGAGGAACTATATGAGGCCGCGACGCGCACGTGGAAGGTACGATACGACAGAAAATTGCGGATATAGATCGGCAGAGGGCCCCGAAGGCCCCATCCATGAAGCGTAGAAAGGATGTGATAGCGCCATGTCGTATCATACGCCTTCCGCATGTCGAAAAAGACAGCGACCAGATGCTGATGGTGGGCAAAGGCAGTACGGATGGCCGACTCCAGGCTCACCAAATTGTGGGCGGAGGAGCGGCCTTTACTGAACCCACCCTGAGACGGAGCCAGAAGGCCCCAAGACTCCAGTACCCAATTCAAGCGCCGGCTCACCATCCGTTCAAGCAACTTGCAAAGAACGTTGGTGAGGCTAATGGGACAGTAGCTGTCCACCTCCAAAGGGTTCTTCCCCGGTTTCAGAATGAGGACAACAAGACTTTCCCGCCATTGCGACGGAAACTCACCCTCGACCCAAATGCGGTTGTAAAGGTCGACGAGGCGTCGCTGGCAGTCCACTGAAAGGTGTTTCAGCATCTGAGAGTGGATGCTATCTGGGCCAGGAGCGGTATCAGGACAAGCGGCGAGGGCACTGCGGAATTCCCACTCACTGAATGGAACATTGTACAATTCAGGATGGTGGGTGCGAAAAGAGAGACTCTGACGTTCTATCCGCTCTTTAATGGAGCGGAAGCCCAAGGGGTAGTTGGCAGAAGCGGAATTCAGAGCAAAGTGCTCTGCCAAGCGGTTTGCAATGACGTCGGAGTCAGTATAAACTTCTCCATTCAGTGAGAGCGCAGGGATGCTGACAGGGGTCCGATAGCCATACAGACAGCGAATCTTGGCCCAGACCTGCGATGGAGTGACATGGAGGCCAATTGTGGACAGATACCGCTCCCAGCACTCCTGCTTGCATTGGCGGATAATGCGGCGGGCTCGCGCACGCAGCCGTTTGAAGACGATAAGGTGTTCGATTGAGGGACGTCGCTTGTAACGCTGGAGCGCCCGCCGGCGAGCTTAAATCGCTTCAGCGATCGCAGGCGACCACCAAAGCACAGTCCACCGCCGAGGGGATCCAGAAGAATGGGGAATGGCAGATTTGGCGGCAGTAACGAAGCCAGTGGTGGCCGATTGAACCACAGCATCAATGTCATCGTTAGAGTGTGGCTCAATAGCGGCAGTGGAGGAGAACAAGTCCCAGTCAGCCTTATTCAGAGCCCATCTGCTAGGGCGCCCAGAAGACTGACGCTGTGGTAGTGACAGAAAGATCGGAAAGTGGTGACTACCACAAAGGTCGTCATGCACTCTCCATTGGACAGACGGTAAGAGGCTAGGGCTACAGATCGAAAGGTCAATGGCGGAGTATGTGCCATGCACCACACTGAAGTGTGTGATTGCACCATTATTTAATATCGAGAGATCGAGCTGCGTCAATAAATGCTCAACGACGGCGCCTCGACCTGTTGCCACCGACCCACCCCACAGATGGTTATGGGCGTTAAAGTCGCCCAGTAACAAGAAAGGTGGCGGCAATTGGGCTATCAGAGCAGCCAGGACATGCAACGCGACATCACCATCCGGTGGAAGGTAAAGACTGCAGACGGTAACAGCCAGTGGCGTCCACATCCGAACAGCGACAGCCTCTAAGGGTGTTTGGACAGGTACAGACTCGCTGTGAAGAGAGTTCAGGACATATATGCAGACGCCACCAGACACCCTTTCATAAGCTGCCCGGTTCTTATAATAACCCCGGTAGCCACGGAGGGCGGGGGTTCGCATTGCCGGAAACCAAGTTTCCTGCAGAGCAATGCAGAGGAAAGGGTGAAGGCTGATAAGTGGGTGGAGCTCAGCTAGATGGTGGAAGAAACCGCTGCAGTTCCTGTGGAGGATGGTGTTCTCCATGGCTGAGAAAGGCGTGACGGGACTGGGAAGGGAGACTGAGACTGAGACTGAGACTGAGACTGAGACTGAGACTGAGAGTGAGAGTGAGAGTGAGAGTGAGAGTGAGAGTGAGAGTGAGAGTGAGAGTGAGAGTGAGAGGGAGAGGGAGAGGGAGAGGGAGAGGGAGAGGGAGAGGGAGAGTGAGAGTGAGAGTGAGAGGGAGAGGGAGAGGGAGAGGGAGAGGGAGAGGGAGAGGGAGAGGGAGAGGGAGAGGGAGAGGGAGAGTGAGAGTGAGAGTGAGAGTGAGAGTGAGAGTGAGAGTGAGAGTGAGAGTGAGAGTGAGAGTGAGAGTGAGAGTGAGAGTGAGAGTGAGAGTGAGAGGGAGAGGGAGAGGGAGAGGGAGAGGGAGAGGGAGAGGGAGAGGGAGAGGGAGAGGGAGAGGGAGAGGGAGAGGGAGAGGGAGAGGGAGAGGGGGAGAGGGGGAGAGGGAGAGGGAGAGGGAGAGGGAGAGTGAGAGTGAGAGTGAGAGTGAGAGTGAGAGTGAGAGTGAGAGTGAGAGGGTGAGGGTGAGGGAGTGGGTGAGGGAGTGGGTGAGGGAGTGGGTGAGGGAGTGGGTGAGGGAGTGGGTGAGGGAGTGGGTGAGGGAGTGGGTGAGGGAGAGGGGGCGGGGAGGGGGCGGAGAGGGGGCGGCGAGGGGTGGGGAGGGGTGGCGAGGGGTGGGGAGGGGTGGGGAGGGTGGCGAGGGGTGGCGAGGGGTGGCGAGGGGTGGGGAGGGGTGGGGAGGGGTGGGGAGGGGTGGGGAGGGGTGGGGAGGGGTTGGGAGGTGTGGGGAGGGGTTGGGAGGTGTGTGGAGGGGTTGGGAGGGGTTGGGAGGGGTTGGGAGGGGTTGGGAGGGGTTGGGAGGGGTTGGGAGGGGTTGGGAGGGGTTGGGAGGGGTGGGGTGGGGTGGGGTGGGGTGGGGAGGGGTGGGGAGGGGTGGGGAGGGGTGGGGAGGGGTGGGGAGGGGTGGGGAGGGGTGGGGAGGTGTGGGGAGGGGTGGGGAGGGGTGGGGAGGGGTGGGGAGGCGGGGGAGGGGTGGGGAGGCGGGGGAGGCGTGGGGAGGGGTGGGGAGGGGTTGGGAGGCGTGGGGAAGCGAGGGGAGGGGTAGGGAGGGGTGGGGAGGCGTGGGGAAGCGAGGGGAGGGGTAGGGAGGGGTGGGGAGGTGTGGGGAGGGGTGGGGAGCGGTGTGGAGGGGTGGGGAGGGGTGGGGAGGGGATGGGTGGGGAGGGGTGGGGAAGGGTGGGGAGTGGAGGGGTTGGGAGGGGTTGGGAGGGGTGGGGAGTGGTGAGGTTGGGAGGGGTGGGGTGGGGAGGTGTGGGGAGGTGTGGGGAGGGTGGGGAGGGGTGGGGAGGGATGGGGAGGGGTGGGGGGCTGACAAGGGGAAGGGATGGGAGAGGAGGGGAGGGGGTGTGAGGGAATGGGAGGGGGTGGGAGAGGGGCGGAGGATGGGAGGAGGGGGTGGGAGAGGAGGGAGTGTGAGGGAATGGGAGGGGGTGGGAGAGGGGCGGAGGATGGGAGGAGGAGGTGGGAGAGGGGGGAGGGAGTGAAAGGGGAGATGAGGGGGTAGGGGACGGGCGGAGGATGGGAGGAGGAGGTGGGAGAGGGGGGAGGGAGTGAAAGGGGAGATGAGGGGGTAGGGGACGGGCGGAGGATGGGAGGAGGGGGTGGGAGGGGGAGGGGAGGGGAGGGGGAGAAGGGGAGTGGGTGGGGGAGTGGCAGTGGGAGGTAGAGGAGGAAGGGGGAGGTAGGGGAGGAGGGAAGGAGGGGGAGGGGAGGGGGATTGTGGAATGTGGATGGTTGAGGGGAAGGTGGATGGTTGAGGTCAAGGCGGAGGGGGAGAGGGGAGAGGGAGAGAGGGGTAGGGGTAGGGGAGGGGGTAGGGGAGGGGGTAGGAGAGGGGGCGGGGGATGGGGAATGGGGGTGGTAGGGGGAGGATAGGGGAAGGGGGTGGGGGACGGGAGGAGGTGGTGGGATGGGAGGGTAGGGGAGAGGGGTAGGGAGGGTGGGAAGGGGTTGGGACAGGTTGTGAGGGGATGGGTGGGGAGGGTAGCGGAGGGTTGGGGTCGGAAGGGGATGGGAGGGGAAGGGAGGCAGGTGGAGGGGGAGGGGTATAGTGGAGGGTTGAGGGGAAGGCGGAGGGGGAGTGGGAAAGGGGTGTGGGAGAAGGGGAGTAGGAGTGGGAGGGTGAGGGGGAGAGGGAGAGGGGGTAGGGAGAGGGAGCATAGGAGTGGGAGGGTAAAGGGGAAGGGAAGAGGGCGGTGGGGGCGGGAGGGGGAGGGGGAGAGGCGTAGTGGGAGGGGGAGTAGGTGGAGGGGGGAGGTAGGGGAGGAGGGGGAGGTAGGGGCGGATGGGGGTAGAGGCGGAGGGCAGAGGGGGAGGGGGAGAGGGAGGGGAGGGGGAGAGGGAGTGTGAGGGGGAGTGGGAGGGGGAGTGGGAGGGGCTTGGGAGGGGGAGTGTGCGGGGCATGGGAGGGGGAGTGTGAGGTGCGTGGGAGGGGAAGTGGGAGGGGGAGTGGGAGGGGGAGTGGGAGGGGGACTGGGAGAGGGAGTGGGAGGGGGAGGGGGAGGGGAGGGAGTGGTGTGGATAGAGGGGGATGGGGTGGTGGAGGGTGGACGGGGAGGGGGAGGGGGACCGAGAGGGGGAGAGGGGGAGTGGGAGGGGTGTGGGAGGGGGATGTGTTGCAGGGGGGATGTAGGGGAGGAGAGGGGATGTAGGGGTTGAGGGGGGATGTAGGGGAGAAGAGGGAGGTAGGGGAGGAGGGGGAGGTAGGGGATGAGAGGGGAGGTAAGGGAGGAGGGGGGATGTGGGGGAGGTAGGGGATGAGGTGGGGGTAGGGAGGAGGGGGAGAGGGGGAGAGGGGGTGGGTGTGAGTGGGGATGGGACGGTGTTGGGGGATGTGGGAGGGGGAGGGGGGAGGGAGTGTGAGGGAGAGGGGCAAGGGAGTGTGAGGGTGAGGGGGAGGAGGGAGGGAGGAGGGGGAAGACGATTCCACACCAAAGATGCTAGGGAGGGAGTTCTTCCTTATCTGGCTTGCACTATGGATTTCAAATTTGAATATGGAGGTCAAATGCCTGAGGGGTACAAAAAAAGAGAAGCAGCAACAAACCAAAACCGCAAGATGAAGCAAAGTCACGAGGACAGCCAGGCCAACATGAGAAGAACTCCAAGAGAAGAAATGGAATCGGCAACGGGAAAGGAGGGAGGATACGAAAGGAGAAGGAAGGGGAAGAGAAAGCAGCCCAGAAAAGAATAAAGGCTGCAATAGCTCAGGGACCCATGCGACCACAAACATACCCACCAAATAGCTGTTGGCCCCCTGGAGGGAGGGGGGGGGGCAAATTTTTAGATCTCAAGGGTAAGTAAAGCCATAAGTTGACAAAAAATGCAAGGACTTCTGTATTTCTAAGCATGTGAGCAAAATCTTCAGTACTAACATCAACATCCACTATTTTCTTCCTCATATCAATCATACATTCCAATACGTAAACTAGTTCCAAAGTGCCAAAATGTACTAGAATAAATAAAGTGTCTATAAAATGTCGCACTGTAATGTTCTTGCAGCGAGACAGTCGCAATTCCTGAAATCTATTGTCCATGACCTCTGGCCTGCCAAGTAGCACCACACTCCTAAGTCCATGGATAAACCAAAAAAATCTGCAGCATTACACCACATACAAAAAGACCTGACCTGCAGGCAGATCGGTGAGACTAGAGCCAACGGGCAGGGCCTGCACGTTAGTGGGAAATGATGGGCTTCAGATTGGCTGGCCTGATCTGTTAGAGATACCCACAGAAATTGCCTGTGGTTGTGGCCCGTCATGGAAGTCCACTGGGGTGGCCAGCTATTTACATGTCACAGACACCGTGTTGTTGAAATGAGACGACAGTGATCAATCCATGCAATAGATAACTTGTGTGAATACTGTGAAAATCAGTACTAATGAGGATAGGCAACAGCTCACCATGATGATGATCGCTGAGTCGCAGACACTCATAGAAAAGACAAACATTCTCACAACTACATTTTTGGCAATGGCCTTTTTCAGAAGATGAGAGCACACATGTATTCACACAACCATTGACACACAACTAGTGCACACACTAGTGTCTCTGACCACTGCACCAACAATCTCTGAGAATCAGATCCAAACAAACCTCTTCTCGTGCACCCCTGCCTCTTGTCAGCAGCTGCTAGGCTAACAGCAAGATGTGGTGACAGCACTGATTGATAGCTGAGATGAATGGCAAAGAGGGAAGAAGCAATAATAAGAGGCAGTAGGGAAGCGGTTCACATGCTCAGCTGCACCCAGCTAGTGACGATGCATGACGTCTCAGTAAACAAAACATTTCATCTACTGAGACAAAAACTAAATTTTTCCAGAGTTTTTTTTCAAATTTTCCTGATATTTCCCTGATTTCCAGAACTCGTGGCAACCCTGTTATTGTAATGCCTAAAGTGTAGTGGGCAAGAAATACTGAATAACATCTGTTTGTCACTTAATAAAAATAAATAAATAAATAAAACACACACACACAAATGATCAGGATAAGGGCATATTTACAAAATCATTTGTGATGTGAATATACAATTATTCATTCCACGTCATTATTGTTTATTTTGCAAATGATACTTGAAACCAACCAGCTAACTTGCAATTTGTGTCATTGTATGATACACAGTTTATGAAATATGTTGTAAACACCGAGACCAATGAAAAACTAGCTATTTTATATCAGACAATGGAGATTCTGTGTAGGAATATCAACAATAAAGGAAAAGACAGATTGCTTCTTACCATAAAGAAGACACGTTAAGCTGTAGACAGGCACTATCATAAAGCTTTTGGCCACAGCCTTCATCAATGACAGACACACACACGCACACACACACACACAATACACTATACATACACACAAGCAAGCATATCACATGCACACATGACCCTCAACTCCTGCACCTCCGACCAGAATGCAGCTATCACATGGGATGCAAGCAGCAACCTGGAATGGGTGGGGAAGGGGAAGGGATAGTAGTGTATTGGTGCACTGACTGGTGGAGTGTGCAGGGATTAGAAGGCCAACAGGTGCAGCATCAGAAGATTTACCTCCTGGATCCCTACATGTAACTGTTGATGCCACGTCCCTATATGCCAACACCCCTCATGCCCATTGTCTTACCACTACTGAACACTACCTTTCCCAACATCCTTCAGACTCTGAACCCACTACCTCATTCCTCATACACCTTACTAATTGCATCTTAATCCACAACTACTTCCATTTGAAGGGAAGATACATAAAACAAATCAGCCATGAGCACTCACATGGCATTCTCCTATGCCAACTTTTTCTATCCCAACTTTTTTTATGGTCCATCTAGAGAGACCTCTGTAGCCTCTCAAAACACCAAACCCCTAGTCTGGTTCATGTTCACTGACAATATCTTCATGATCTGGACCCAGGGCAAAAACACCCTATCTTGGTTCCTTCACAACCTCAACACCTTTTCTCCCATCCACTTCATGTGATCCTCCTCAACCTACCCATGCCACCTTCCTGAATGTCGACCACCTATTCTCTGCCAGCTCCATCTGCACCTCTGTCCACATTAAACTCACCAGCCACCAACAGTACCTGCATTTTGACAGCTGTCATCCCTTTCAGACCAAAAAATCCCTTGCATACAGCCCCGGCTACTCAGAGACGGAGTATCTGGAGTGACAAAAACTCCTTTGCTCAGTATGCTGAGGGTCTCGCCAAGGCCTTCACAGACTGGCACTATACCCCAGACCTGGGCCGCAAACAGATCTCCCATGCCATTTCCCCTCGCAACGGCAATCCTCCCATTACCTCCAAAAACTAGCCACAAAGGAGTGTCCCCTTTGTCACCCAGTACCACACTGGACTGGAACAACCAAACCTTCACCAGAGCATTGATTATCTACCATTATTCCTAAAATGAGGGACATCCTACCTGAGATACTTCCCACCCATCCTAAAGTTGTGTTCCATCACCCAGCCAACCTCCACAACATCCTAAGTCCATCCCTACATCACTCCCAATCTCAACCCTTTGCCACAAGAATCATATCCCTGTGGAAGACCCATGTGCAAAACCTGCCCAAACCACCCATCGAACACTTCCTGTTCCAGTCCTACCCCTTCAAGAGCCAGACCACCTGTGAAAGCAGCCATGTCAATTACCAGGTCTGCTGCAATCATTGCTCAGCTTTTTACACTACTTTGAGACTATCAACCAGCTGTCCACCGGGATGAATGGCTACTGTCAAACTGTACCCAAGACCAAAGTAGACCACCCAGTGGCACAACATTTTAATGGCTGCTTTACTACCCAAGCCATCTGGATCCTTCCCTCCACCATAGCTTTTCTGAACTGCACAGATGGGAGTTATCCTTACAACTCATTCTCTGCTCCACCGATTATCGCAGCCTCAGCCTACAGAAACATACAGTCCCCACACCATCTACCCAACAGTTTTCACTCCCTCTGTCCTATCATCTCCCATTCTCATCTCCCACCCTGTTTATTTGCCACCCTCTGCCGACGCATCTGCCCGTCTTTCCCCACTCCTTTTTTCCCCACTTCTCTGCCCCACAACATCCTGACTGTGCACATGTTGGCACTCTAGTTCCTGCTCACTCCACAGGACAGCGTTCATCTCCCTCCCCACAGCTTACACTACTAAGCCTTCCCCCTCCCCACCTCTTCTAGGTTGCTGCTTGCATCCCATAAGATAGCTGCATTCCGCTCTGAGACACTGGAGTTGGCGGTCATGTTTCTGTGAGATGTGCTTGCTTGTGTGTTTGAATGGAGTCTGTCTCTCTTTTACTGACGATAGCTGGGGCCAAAAGCTTTTAATTGTGCCTGTCTGCAACTTAAGGTGTCTACCATACAGTAATTAGAAATCTCTCTTTTCCTACATTGTAGCTATTTTTTACAAGAGAAATAGATTCTTTAAAGAATCAGAGCTGGGGTTACTGGCTTAAACTATTCCATTATGTACAGAAATTGCATCGTCATGGGCAACTGATGATTGCTCATCAATTTTGGTCCTAAGCATCACTCACCTGACCTGACTGGAGTGGACTGGACTACCCATGGTTGCCAGGGCGTACTTGTACAATTTTCATGTTCTATACACTGTCAGGCAATGGTGTCACACACTAACACAGATGCACTGACCCTATTTCCTATGGGAGCTGACCCATCTTTTAAACAACATGAGTTTGTGTGCTTCCAGGATTCATGTATTTCAACTTTCCTCATAACATCATGTGACATCGCAGCTGCCACATGCAAGAAGCCAACGTTATGCTGGCTCACTCACTTTGTGCAATGTGGGGGACCATATACACCTTCAGGACCATACTTTTGCCCCTACTGGCTGCAGAAAGATCAACTGCACCTGAACAATGGGGTTCTTTGTGGATTTCAGATGAGAGCCACTGCTGAATTCTGATTCTGCCCTCTCTTTGGTTGCAGGAGCTGTATCCCCTGCACACTGTCCACTGTGGCATTTCACAATGAAAAGTTTGTTCTGGTAGCACATTTTTTGGCTCAATATTGACTGTGACAGAGTAGACTGTCTGCCAATGTTTCACCTATTAGGACCATCAAGCTGTGCCTCATCAACATTTTCTCCCTGGCCCTATGCTGTGAAGTCATGGGAGCTTTTTCACCTAGAAAGTACTGGCCTGTTTTTAAGCACTGTGTGTTCTGAATTTCCTATCTCACTTTTGCTATGCCTATCAAAGCCTTGGAAAAAATTTTCATGTATGAAGGAACACTATACACTTTTGCTTCAGGGAATGGGACAGTCTTCATATCCATGACTTTGAATGGCTGTATGCCCATAACAGGATTCAACACCTCCATACTATGGCCTTTCACCCAGCCTCAAATACTCTTGCAGAATGCTTTAACTGCACCTTCAAGACCCAGTTCGGCATAGAAATGATGTCAAACACTGCAGCTAGCATCCGCTGCAGTTTGTAGCACTTTATAGGGCCAACCCAATTGAAGGCTTGCAGCCCAGCTATGACACTTTACAACCATCCTCACCACACTCTCTCGGACATTCTGCACCCATCAGCAGTGCACGTCATTGCCAAGGCTTCTTCCTTCCTGGGGGGCTTACCAGTGTGAGCCTGTAAGTTTGGATACCATCCAACCTGATCCATGGGATGATCTCTGCCCATCAAAGGGCCACAATGTATGGCATGGCCTACATCTACAGCCTTCTGCAGCATCACAGAAATCAACTTTATCTCCACTATTTCAGTCAGATGCTACCTGCTTCTCCGCCCGTGGCAGACCCACCAATCCCATGGCAGCTAATGCATCTTACATTGAGCCTCACCGCTACTGGGGCACTGGGGAGGGGGAGAGGCATAATGTTGTGGCACCACCTGACGGCACAAGGGACACTGGTTAGCTGGTGTAACATTGCTGTTGACTGCAGTGGGGCCACTACCCAAAAGGCACTTGGAATCATAAAAGCCGTTTCCAGATCGCACAGGTAAGTCATCCCAGAGCAGGTCAAAGTCGATTGTGAAGCAATCAGTGAAGTGCACACCAGTCGGCAATTATTTTGGTTTATGGTGTTAACGTTGAGGACTCTGTCATTGGTGGAACTCTGATACTTGAACTGGATAGCTTATTCTAAGATAGCTTGTACTGGTCCAGAAGTGTTCTGCTCCAGAATCATTCTGTAACCAATCTCAAACTGCCTAATAAATTGGAGTGAGTCCTGTCAGTTTTTTGTGCAGTTTGTCTTTACAAAAGAAACTATCAATTTTTTAAGCATACAGTTTCCTCAAAATACTTAGAGTACAAATTAGTTTCTCTGTGCGTGAACATGCAAATTGTGCTGTGACCTTATCAGATGCCATGTGTCACAAAATTCAGGTGTGATTTTAAGTGATGTTTGCAGTACAGTTTCTCCCACATCAATGTGAGGAATGGCTTGTGCTGTTAGACTATTCTAGGCTGAAGGCGAAAACTGTCTCAGTACATTGAGGAAAATGTCCATGTACTACCTATGCCTATTCCTGTCTGCAGACTAGGAAAGATAATCATGTTACATTCATTAGGCAGCTGATCTACATCATCATAGCAGAAAAGCACACCTGAATGCATGTCACCATGTGTGGGACACCATATGCTGACTCAATAAGCATAGATATGATCACTCAACACGCCACTGATGAAGCAGCAAAAAGAGAAGAAATAAAGCTTCCAAACTTAATACTGAATTACCACCAATTACTCAGACTTATGAAGCTACTTATAAAGTAAAAGGTAAAATGTACAGCTCATTGGTTGGTTGGTTGATTAGGGGGGAGGGGATCCAAAAGCGAAGTCATTGGTCCTATCGGATAGGGGAAGGAAGCTGGCTGTCCCCTTTCAAAGGAACCATCTCAGCATTTGCCTGAACTGATTTAGGGAAATCACAGAAAACCTAAATCAGGATGGCCAGATGCAGGTTTGAACCGTCATCCTCCCAAATGCGAGTCCAGTGTGCTAACCACTGCACCATCTCGCTTGGTACAGCTCATTCGTATCAACGTTTGTGACAAAAGAAAAACTTGCAGGCTTCGTGTCAGCAGGTCTCATATTCAAATCATGTTTAAAAAGTGTTTTTGCACATGATGTGCAAATTTTCTTATGGCAACGCAAATTGTGCACAATGTGAAGTATGTTATTGTGGTCTTCAGTCCTGAGACTGGTTTGATGCAGCTCTCCATGCAATGTGAAGTATGGTTGGAAGAATTAAAGGAATTCATTACACCAGAATTAGACCATTCCAAAGCAAGTGGACTAACTTTGTGGCAAAACAAGCGCTGTATCATTATGAGAGATACAGAGGCAAGCGAGTTTGTCGGGACTTACTCCAGTTCACTACTAGCGCCATGTCATCATAATGCGCCTGTGCGAAGCATACAAAGTATTGTGCCATCATCTAAGAATGAAATTAAAAAATACTGTAGCTTTTCCAAACTTTATCAGCAAGTGTTTCAGTTTATAACATTAAAATTATTAAATCTCAGATGGAATTTTGCTAAATACGTTACTTCAAGAAAAAATAAGTGGCACTAAATAATAAAGCTAAAAAGCCAAAAATTGTTCAGATTGTTCAAATGTACGCCACAATCAAAAGTTACAAGTCTCAACTTAATCAGTCCAATGTTTAGGTCAAAATCGGCATTTTTCCGAAAAACTGAAGGTGCTACTTAGGCTCAGAGATGAAAATTCATATGCAGCATCAGTTCGATATAGAAACATTAGCTATGTTACTTCCTTAAGCTACCTGTATTAGTTTTCAAGTACTTTACTAAAAACTTACTCATAATAGGTTAAGTAGCATTTGTATTTATGATAGAAAGTTTTAATTACAGCACTCAATTACATTTAAAAAAGTATACATCTGTACAAAGTTTCAAGACTATAGTGTAAATAACTATCAATACAATGAATCTTAAAGAGGTAGTTCAGAGTTCATGTTCTACAGTCAGTTCCATTCTAAAAATACCAGCCGGCAAAGTTTATTTGTAGTACAGCTGAAGCTTTTTCAGTGACTACAGCCAACTTAACCTCATTTATATTAAAATTATAAAGAGTGTAAATTGTTACACAACAGAGTTATTAAATAATGTGTGTCCAAGAAAGCGGCTATTTAGATGCTGTTGACTGTGCTTACAGCAGTTGACAGCAGATGTTTCGTTCTGGGGTCTGCTGCGCCCATGTATAAATATGGCTAGAGATGCAGAGGATGGGACATTTTGTACTGAGCTAACAATCTGCCTGCATCAGTCAAATGCCTGAATACATTCTGCCTCAGATGACGTCACAGGTAGGCACCTACAAACATGTCTTCAGTAAAAAATAGGAAGTGAACACGCAGGGACTGGATCACATAGACTTCATGGAAGTAACTTTTTGTGTGTCGCCCATAATGCTGACAAAACCACATGGGCAATTGGTGAGATTCTTTTTCAGTTTTGTGGCAAGCAATTAACTTTGATGATTAGACTTCAGGGCGACAGACCATTTTACTTGAAACTTACTGTGGACATCGCCTCTGTACTATATATAATAACGCCTCAGATGTGGAAGTAACGTGGCTTACTATTCATGGCATACTTTGGTTAGTTCTCTACTATGAAAATCCAATGCTAAGAAGAGAATTTTCAGAGCTTGTTACACACGAAGAACCATGGATACTTTTGCTGCCTTTCTTTAATAGCACTGACTGACACTGCCACCACCTTCAGCTCAACTTATCAGTTGAGTTCTGTAACATTGCATGGACCAGATGTGTGGATTTGTTTCCAATAATAATTTTGTGTTCCGCAAGCTTTGTTTTGAACCTCTGTGTTTTATACTTAGTTGTTTACCTAGACAGGGTCCTACACTAAGTGCAACGATGAATCCGAGTATCCTACTGAAATAAAAAGCCGTTGTCTTCCTTAGCAGAAGTTCATAAATATTGTGGAGTAAAAAGTATGAGGGTAATCCCAAAAGTAAGGTCTCCTATTTTTTTTTATAAGTACAGAACTCTGTTTGTGTGGCAGTTGGTCACACTGTTATGTTATGAAGAGTACTACACGTACTGTTTCTAAACATGCGCTGAGGCGCTCAGTCTTGGTTTGGCAGCCGTTGAGAATTGAGCTCCCATTGGATGTTACCGCCAAGTGCAAACTGCGCGCAGTTATTCGGTTTATGAATGCAAAGGGCACTGCACCGATTGAAATCCGTCGCCAATTGATGGATGTGTATGGTGAGTCATGCATGGATGTGAAAGATGTTCGTAAGTGGTGTAGAGAGTTTCCAGTTGGTTGGACCAAAATTCACAATGAACAAAGGAGCAGGAGACTGTCAATTTCTGAGGAGACAGTGTTGAAGGTTGAGCAAAGCATGCACGAAGATCGGTGAATCACCCTGGATTATCTCTGCATATTGGTTCCTGAAGTTTCCCGAAGCACCACTCACAGAATTTTATCGGAAATATTGAACTACCAGAAGCTGTGCGCAAGATGGGTGCCACGCATGCTGACTGAGGACCACATGTGGCAACGAGTTGATGCTTCCTGCACATTTCTTCACCGCCTTACAACCGAACAGGACAACTTTCTGGACTCAATTGTCATGGGTGACAAAACCTGCGCATACCACTTTACACCTGAGAGCAAGCAATAATAATGCCAGTGCATAACTTTCTGAACAGCATGGCGGCGAGCTGGTATGGCAAGGGCATACAAAAACTGCGACAGCGTCTACAAAAATATATCGACAGAAATGGAGATTATGTCGAAAAATAGCTAAATATTCAAGCTGTAAACTGATGTAAACCATTGTAGAAATAAACAGGTCTATGTACTTATAAAAAAAAACAGGAGGCCTCACTTTTGGGGTTACCCTCATACATAATTATGTAGTGGTAATAAGGTTTGAAATACTCCATGTACTTTTCATAAATGGACAGTTTAAGTTTCATCAAAGTACAATCACTAAGAGAAGATTTAAAGTATTAAGTTCACAAATTTTTCTTATTGAAATAATAGTGTTTACAATTTCATGTTTTACGCATATGTCTCCAATATTACATAGTGACTAAAGTGTTCAGACTCTGAGTTTACCGACAGAATAGTTTCTGGGCCCCCATGTTAATAGTTGAGCCAGGTTTAGAAGTCATATTTCTATAACAGCAATCAAGAACAAGCAACTAGCTACAAATATTCAAACTAAACTAGACCCATACATCACATGTTCCACTTGAGTTAAATAATTAACAGAAGTGAATGTTCCTTGAGAATGCAAATGATAATCAGTACTAAAGATGTAATTACTTCTTATCTTTCTTATAATTAACTGACAACACAACCTTGCTACTGCTTCCTTTCAATAGAAACCTTTAGGAAAACAAATTTAATCCGATACCTTTCCATTACACACAGTCGTGGTCATAACAATCCTTTCAAAAGAGTAATGTTATTGCTATATTACTAATTTAGTAGTAACCAGTAGTGTTGTATCTTAGTAATTTTCAACTATTGACTACTGCCTCAAAAAATTAATTGCAAAATTTTGACAGTTTCAACTAGATGGTGATCCTGTAGATTAACTACTTAATGCTGAAAGCTAATAATTTGTGGAATTACCAATAACATATGTAGGTAACTACATATCATAAATGAACAAAATACGAGGTGGTAGGGTGGAATGTTTCTTAAATTTGATTACTTGCTCTGGAATCCTTCTGTACTGAAACATATAACATACGTCATTAATACAATTGTCATTAAACTTCACCAGGACAGCGAGACATTCAGAACTGAAAGACGAGTCAAACAAGGAATTCTGTATCACTAAAATTATTTTCTGCAGTCCAACAGAAAGTTCTCCTACACTTAGAAATGAGAAAACAAAGAATACATGTTAACAGAGCATACTTCAACCCCTTCATTTTGCTGATGACACTGTACTGTTTGCTTCTAGTGTACATAAACTTCAGCAATGAGTGGAGGAACAAGTTTGAAAGTAAGTTTGAAAATTAAAATCAGTGACATTAAGACAAAATAATGTATAACCAACACATTGATGACAAAGTTGTGTGAATTAACAATTAAGTGAAAAACACAAATACCAAATTTTTAGAGCAGTCAAAGACCATGAATGGACAGATAGGGGGACGGGGGAGGGAGGAGGGATGAGGGAGGGAAGGACTGGCCCCCCGCCAGACCTGCACAGCTCATCTTAAGTAAACAAAGTTCTGAAAACTAACTCCAGTGTGTTTAAAAAACAGAAAGTTTCCAAACCACCAGTGCTGTTATATCTGATTCACAGCAGTACAATGTGCACTTGTAATGTGAAAACCATTCAAAATCTAAGTGTCTGTCCATAAGCACTCCAAAATGTATTGTAAAAAAGGAAAACAAACAAGTGTTTCAAATGATTACAGTGTGAGACCAATTCCAACAGCAACAAAAAAGAAGTGGAGAGGTGGGGCAAGTAGCCAGGTGGCTGGATGGCAGATGGAACATAGAAGTTCTTGAGTTGCATTCCAAGAAATAGATAAAAACAAAATGAAGACTTAATGGAACATAGTTAGAAGACATTACAAAATGTGCGTATAGCAGCAGACCGTAATCCATGGAAAAGTCTTATGGCTTTTATACAAAAGCACTGTCGCATTGTGGTAGAAGTCCTAGCATCAGCTTGGGTGAAGGTGTTCCTAATGTAGTTGACAATATCTCCATTGTTGGCTAAGAACCACTAATAACTTTTCATGGAGCATGAGGAGATAATTTCCTTCCTACGGTGCTTAGCACAGGTAATAATTATGAGATGTGAAGTTGTAATTAATAGGATGAGAATAGTGGTGCTAACACTTAAGTATTATATTTAAGAACAACTGCAGTTGCTGTATAGCTTTGAAAATCAATGGGTGCACCTTACTGAGGTATATTGTCTGCAAAACAACTGTGTTACACATCCAGCAGATTATCTTTACCCTGTGGGTTTGTCTACCCTTGGCCCACAGGCATTTCTCCTGTGTAGATTATTTACAAATATCACAAGGGCATCACGTTTTGTGGATGTGATACCACTTACATACAACCTGTTTTGACACATGGACTGTTAACAGGCATCACCAGGGGACACTAGCCATGCTCCCGAGCAACAAGACAGAAGTGCTGCTACTGGGGAACCAATTCCCACCTGTGGGACACATGCTTTGATGTCATTCCGCACCACACTGCACGCCTAATAAGTCTCACTGCAATGCACTACAGATGTCACTCCAACAGGCACCTGGGATACGATTCCACAACTAGACTGCTATTATGGCAGTGGGCATTGTTTCTGTTACCCTTATGTGATGACAGACGATCTTTCAGTTGTTAGCCAGCACCAAACTTCAGTGAGGACTTGTGTTGTATATACATGTGTTCTTAAATGGAACCTGCAAAACATCACTCATGACAATGGCAACAAGGCAAAAACATGTTTTCTGCTATCCTTGCATCTGTTTTGGTTCTACGACTTATTTCCCTGTGTCTTTGTGCTCAACTGAGTTGCCTCCCCTCTGCATTGAAGCTAATTGGTTTCACTGTGTGTGTTTAGAAGTCACACATATTGTGCTTTCCAATTCTTATTAACATCATTTTCTGCAGGAGACATCGCTTTCCTGTATGTATTGGGTACTGTTCCATGTGAGGGATGACACTGTGTGTACATTTTTAGCACTTTGGTGGACTATATGGACATGGGTTACTGTGTGTTTATGTTAACTTTTCCCTTTGTGTTTCTGGACATCACTGCCTGCAGTGAAACAATATCAAGAGAGACAGTTTGTCACTGGTAGCTGGTATTGTCAGTTGCTTATCATGGCTTATGTAGTGGCAGGCTTGGCTCCAGTGTCTGCACTGGCTCAGGGCCGCTGCTGAATCCAGTGCCAGCTTTAGATCTCATCAGTCACACTGTCTCCAAGCTCCTCTGGCTATGCCCAACCTTCCCACTGTCATGTATGACCTGACCCTCTTTCAAGACTTGCCTGCCCAGTTCTAAGCTGGTGACGAGGCTACTGTCCATTCATGCTGTGCCTCATCTCATCCAACACCCATCTACCTCCTACCTCCAGCTGTGCCCAACACTGCTCTGCACCCAGCAACCATGGTCAATCCTCCTACCGATGTTGCCATCGCCTAGATATCTGTTGCTGATGAGGTTCAAGTCCACACTCTGCAGCTCCCTGGATCATCACCCATTGTTGTACTGCCTAGCCACTATCTCCCTCCCTTTGGCTGTGCCCAGTGCTACCCTGGTACTTCACACCTTCACCATAATGATGCAGCCCTGACCAGCCTCCATTTCCGGGGTGGCACAACATCTTTGCTGATAACAAGCATGCAGTCTGCAGTCCTAGTGTTGTCCTCTGGCTTCCCTGCAGCCAAACCCAACACTGTCCTCCGATAGTTGATCATAATGCTGCCCACTGATATGTATAGCTGCTTCACTGTTGCAGGATGCTTATAAGAAACTCAGTTGTCCTCTCTCAAATGTTTACGACTTCTCGGCATCTTACTGCTCCATTATCAGAGCACACCTCTATAGCGACTTCGAGGTTCAGCAGTGGTACTACTCCTAACTGCTAAATCTTCAACTGCTTCCAGGTACTGACTACTTCTAACTAGTGGTACTGACTGTACTGGCTGCTTATATATTGATTTTACACAGCTCTCAAAGAGATTTCTTTCATGGCATCACTTTCCACTGACTCTTCCGAAGGGCTTCCTAAGAACCAAATTTTTTTCAATATGTTCTGACTGATTTGAATGTAATGCTACTGCTGGTTACAGTCACACTGGCACCTCGAAGCCATCCTAGTAGTGGTTGTTTTTGCCAGCAGTTGCAGTGTGTCCACTTATCATCCTAGCCATGAGTATGTCTTACTTCATATGGAGTTCTGGTACCAACCCCACACCATGCTTCTGCATTTTCTTAACATTCCTATTTGATAAAGCTCATTTCTTTTCAAAGTAGCCCTGACAGTACATGTGGAGTGAAATCGTGATGGTGATGGTGATGGTGGTGATGATGATGATGATGATGATGTTTAATGTGCAGGGTTGCTGACCCCCCATCGGGCACCTCCCCATGTGACAGATACGGGAACATTCTCCAGATACAGATGGCACAAGGGAAATAAAATACCTGGGGCAGATCAAAACCAGCAGGTATGAGGGGCAATAGCTTGGAAGAAATGCAGAGCAGCCCCCATCCATCAACTGCTGCCCGGCAGTCAGTACAGGGATCTACGAAGGCTAAGGATGCTCCCATGAAAATGGAGCCAGCTACCTGGCAAGCTGTAAGGGGCAACCCCTAAAATTATTGGGCAGAAAATTAACAATCCTCCCCTGTAAAAATCACATGCTGTGAATGCTAACAAAGGAATAAACCAGACGGAAATTTTGATAATGACCCCAGCAAGCAAAAAAAGGATAAAAGATATATACATAGGAACATGGAATGTGCAGAGCCTATACCAAGCTCGAGCCCTATGCTAGTTGCTAATACAAGTAAACAACTATGGAGTAACTCTGGTACCGTGTGCCACAGAATTTGAATCCACGCCCGACGTCATGGACGTCGAAGCCACATAGAGGTCTCTGCACCATCGCACCATAAGCTGTGGCGGCGCGCGCCTCCTGGCCTGCTTTTAGTGTGAGGGCACCACCGTGGAACACATGGTCCCAGCGGCCAATAGCGGCACCCCCGATAGCATACTTAAGCACCTGCCTCGCGCTCAGCCAGCAGTCTAACATCATGTGCATCTCAGGACACATCACTTCAGACAGCGTATTGACTATCGTGTTTCTATTCCAGTGGACGTGGCTGTCTTGTTTAGTTCATTACTCCGTTGTATGTTCTTGTTGTGTCGTAACGTCCTCTGTTGGTCGTGTCTGTCCTCTCCCTTTGTGTTTCCGTCACTACTACCCCGTGACCGTTCCAGTTGCTGTTACAACAATAAGATTATTGGTGCTCCAGGAAATTAGGTGGAAGGAAAGTGACTTAATGGACTCACAAAATTTCACTACCTTCTATAGTGGCAGGAAGACAAATACCTTTGGTACGGTTTTGTAGTCACTAAAGGGCTGAAACATGCTGTGATGCACTTCAAACCAATCAAAGAATGGAGGTCCACGTTAAAATTAAGGGGGAATTTTTCAACGTACAATTATAACATGCACCCACAGAGGAGGCAGATGAACAACAGAAGGCCAAGTTTAATAGCAAGGTAGAGCAGTTGTATGATCAGGCTCCCAAACATGATGTCAAGGTCTTAATGGGAAACCTGAATGCAAAAATAGGAAGAGAAGAGGCTTATCAGCCAAATATAGAAAGACATAGCCTCGATGAAATATCAAATGACAATGGAATTAGGGTTGCAGATTTTGTTATGAGTAAAAATATGACTGTCGGCGGTACATGTTCTCCACGAAAAAAGATACACAAAAAAACATGGATGTCACCAGATGGAATTCAAATAGACCACTAGAAATCAAATAGACCATATACTGATTTATTGGAGGCACGGATTGGACATAATGGATGTTAGAAGCCAACGTGGAGCTGACTGCAACTCAGACCATCACCAACAGAGAATTAATACACGCAAAGGATCTCACTATTGAGTAAACAAAAAGGCCACAAACAGAAGAGTTTTGACATTAAGCAACTGGAGTTAGAAGAAATACAGAGAGCATATCAGACAAAAACAGAAGCTGGGATTAAGAACAACACCAACACGTCATATGAACATATAGAAATAATGTGGAAACAATGTAAGACTGCAATCCTCAAGGCAGCTGGAGAGGTTTTGGGTCACATGCTGGCTCAAAGGAAGGCAGATTGGTTTGGTGAAGAAATTATTAGAAGAATTGAAGAGCACACCATGGTATGAATGAAATTATTTCAGAGAAGAACTAGAAAAATCGAAATGAATATAATGAGAAGTGCTGTGTAGCTAAGAGGGTTTGCAGGCATAAGAAAAGAGCACTAAAAACGAAAAAAATTGAAGAAATTGAACAGCTATGGGAAGACAAGCAAGTACATGAAATGTACCAAAACATTAAAGATGGACAGGCTAGGTTTCAAGCCATAACAAATACATATACGAGTAAAGAAGGGATTTGATAGGAGAGAGTAATAAAATACTTGACAGATGGGCAGAATACTTCCAAGAGTTACTGAACCCAGAAGTAGAAGGATTAGAACAAGAAGAACTGGTGGAAATAACTTATTATAGACCAGAGGTCTTAACGCCAGAACCCACAGTGGAGGAAGTGATACAAGCCATTATGACCTTCAAAACAATAAGGCACCTGGAGAAGATGAGATCCAGGTGGAACTTCTCAAATATGGTCGGCAGACACAGTGGAAAGCAACATGTAAAGTAATACTGAGCATCTGGCAGGAGGAGAGCATACCAATGGAGTGGAAAACGGCTGTTACGTGCCCCATGCTTAAAAAAGGAAATAAACTGCTAGAACTACCAAAGAATCTCCCTGCTAAATACTATTTATAAGGTGTTCTCCAAGATCCTAACTAGGAGGCCTACTCGCTATGTGGAAGAGAGAACTTGAGACTATCAGATTGGCTTTAAAAAAAATTAGTCAACAACTGCCCAAATTATGCATACTACTTGAAAAATATTATGAACACCAAATACACATACACCAGCTTTATATCAATTTTAAACAAGCCTATGATAGCATCTCGAGAGTGACATTGTGAAATGTTGTGGAAGAGGCTGGAATACATTAGAAGCTCGTTAAACTTACTATGTCAACCCTCTCCATCAGAGAAGTGGAAGTGAAGAAGGGATGGAGACAGTGACGATATACATTCGCAATATATATTCAGCCTCTGCTAGAAAAGTCATACATCAGATAGAGTTAAATAGAGGAGGAACCATTTTTAATCACTCACTGCAGTACCTAGCCCACACACATGTGGCGTTTCTCACACAAAACACTGCTGTGCTGGCCAATGCCTATCAACAGCTGGAGAGAGGTACAAGGGAACTTGGCCAGCTATTCAATGTAGCAAAGACCAAATATATGACAATGACCAGCCAGCAAAACCTACCAAATCTTGGGATAGCTGACAAGGAGTTTGAAAAGGCAAGAGTACCTCAGATCACCTATCATAAAGACAAATGACATCAGCAGCGAGGTGAAGTACAGAATAGCAGCAGGTAATAGATGCTATTTTGCAGCACTACCCATACTTTTAGGAGCTCATTTCTATTGCACAAACTTAAATCCTCATTTACAAAACCATCATTGTAAATGAGGAAAGGATCCTTGTTGTTGTTGTTGTTGTTGTTGTTGTTGTTGTCGTCGTCGTCGTCGTCTTCTTCAGTCCTGAGACTGGTTTGATGCAACTGTCCATGCTACTCTATCCTGTGCAAGCTTCTTCATCTCCCAGTACCTACTGCAGCCTACATCCTTCTGAATCTGCTTAGTGTATACATCTCTTGATCTCCCTCTGCGATTTTTACCCTCCACACTGCCCTCCAGTACTAAATTGGTGATCCCTTGATGCCTCAGAACATGTCCTACCAACCGATCCCTTCTTCTAGTCAAGTTGTACCACAAACTCCTCTCCTCCCCAATTCTGTTCAATACCTCGTCATTAGTTATGTGATCTACCCATCTAATCTTCAGCATTCTTCTGTAGCACCACATTTCGAAAGCTTCTAATCTCTTCTTCTCCAAACTACTTATCATTCACGTTTCACTTCCATACATGACTACACTCCATACAAATACTTTCAGAAACGACTTCCTGACACTTAAATCAATACTCGACATTAACAAATTTCTTTTCTTCAGAAACGCTTTCCTTGCCATTGCCAGTCTACATTTTATATCCTCTCTACTTCGACCATCATCAGTTATTTTGCTCACCAAATAGCAATACTCCTTTACTACTTTAAGTGTCTCATTTCCTAATCTAATTCCATTAGCATCACTGGACTTAATTCAACTACATTCCATTATCCTCGTTTTGCTTTTGTTGATGTTCATCTTATACGCTCCTTTCAAGACACTGTCCATTCCGTTCAACTATTCTTCTAAGTCCTTTGCTGTCTCAGACAGAATTACAATGTCATCGGCAAACCTCAAAGTTTTTATTTCTTCTCCATGGATTTTAATACCTACTCTGAACTTTTCTTTTGTTTCCTTTACTGCTTGCTCAATATAGAGACTGAATAGCATCGGGGAGAGGATACAACCCTGTATCACTCCCTTCCCAACCACTGCTTCCCTTTCATGTCCATCGACTGTTATAACTGCCATCTGCTTTCTGTACAAATTGTAAATAGCCTTTCGCTCTTTGTATTTTACTCCTGCCAACTTCAGAATTTGAAAGAGTATTCCAGTCAACATTGTCAAAAGTCTATCAATGCTAGAAACGTAGGTTTGCCTTTCCTTAACCTTTCTTCTAAGATAAGTCGTAGGGTCAGTGTTGCCTCACGTGTTCCAACATTTCTACAGAATCCAAACTGATCTTCCCCGAGTTAGGCTTCTACCAGTTTTTCCATTCGTCTGTAAAGAATTCACCTCAATATTTTGCAGCTATGACTTATTAAGGTTCTGTGTAAAATATATGGCCCAATATACGATCAAAAAGGTTGGCGCATCTGTACGAATGCACAATAAGAACAACTTTTTGAAGAACCTAAGACTGACACTACCATTAAAATAATAAGACTGTGGTGGGCAGGACACATGGTCAGAAAGGAGGAAGACAGAACAAGTAAGAAGATTTTTGATGGCACGGCTGGAAACAAACGACGGAAGGAACATCCCAAAGAGGTGGGTGGATGAAATTGAAGACGATATGACATCAGAGGATGAAGACAGAAAACCATGAACCGGATATCATCGCAGGATATTGTAATGCAGGCCAAGGCTGTTCGAGGGCTGTAGAGCCGAGGAGTAAGCATGTAAGTAAAATAAAACAAAAGTACAGATCTTAGCAAGGGCTTCAGGCTACATCTTGTTATCGATTTCCAGCAACTGAAAATATATGAAAACTCTTCAATACAGTTCACTACCATCTTTATTTAATTGAACAGATAAAAAACTACTCACCAAGTGACGGCACAACACACACACAAAAGATTGTTGTGACTGGCAAGCTTTCGGTGGAGTGGCTCCTTCAGGCAGAAGGGTTGAAGGGGAAGGAAGATGGGTGAAGGAAAAGGACTGGAGAGGTCTAGGAAAAGGGGTAGATTTTGGGAAAGTCACCCAGAACCGCAGGTCAGGGGAGACTTACTTTACGGGATGAGAAGGGAAGAGTGAGTGTTGGGGACTGCCACCATCTTTGAAGTGGAGATAATGTATTTCAGTTTATTAATGCTACTTCTATCTTACACTGCACAGTTCTTTCCACTTCGACTCTCATTCTTCACCTCTCTCATTTAGTTTAATCTAGACTTTCCACCTATCCATTGCCTGTCTGCTACTTTCCCTGTTTAGATATTTGTTACTTTTGTCATTGCCTTATTTGGTCATTACCTCACTTTTTGTTAAATCTTCAATCACTTCTTTTTTATGTTCATGTAATGAATTACTGTCCTCCTCTGTTTCTGTCACAGTTCTTAGTATTTAGCTTTGATGTGTCAACTGATTCTACCTCTGAAACCTTGGGTATTACATTTCCGTGTTATTTTAAACTTCCACTGTATATCATTTGTGGATATGTTTCAGTAGCATTCAGTAGCTTCACATTTCCATAAAACCACTCATTTCTTGCCCACCTCTCTCATCCACTGTTTACAGAACTCTACAAGTGAAATACCACTGCCAGGCCACTGAGTTTCTAGGTCTTCTATGAGTTATTTTGGCCGTTCACTCCTCTATGGTAGTTTTAATAAAATATAGTACAGAATGATAATGACTTAAATTTTCGCAATATATGCAATGTGACTTTTCCAGCTATCCTGGAAGCCTATTGCAGCAGTAACTACTGTAATCAACTGAAGATGTCAAACAGTTGATTCAAAGAAATATTGGGAGACTTACACAATGTAGTCCAATGGAAAACCTAAGAAATGCATTTGCATTATACCTTTGTATGTAAAAGAGAAAGTATAGTGAACAGAACTAAAAATTAAAAAGAAAATCTAACACACAAACATCATTACATAACAAGGGTCAATGGAGGCGTCTGATCTCACCCATCCGCTTTGACCCACGATGTAAGGGTGTTGTGGTGTGTCACGTCATGAAGGCAAAGAGTTTAGTTTATGAGTGTGTTGTGTTTGTAGATGTTGTCCTGTTGTGGTTAGTGGTGTCCTCTGGTGGTGTGTGTATGGTCCGCGTATTGTGTGTTCTATTGGGGTTATTTGGGTATCACTGCTTTGAAAAGTGAATTTATTGGTCATGACTGTTACAGAAGAACAGAAATTGGTTTTAGTGAGTTAAGATTTAAGTTTCTGTTGTGTTTATGTTGTTGTGGTACTGTTGGCTGTTTGTCACGTGGTAAGTCATTTAATTTAATTTTTGGCTTCTTTTATTAGGTATGGATATGACTTCTAAGTTTAACAGTGTGTGTCTGCGGGCTGAAATGGGGGAAGACATGTTGTCCCTCATTAAGTTTCTGCAACTTTTTGGGCTTGTTGCGCAGATTGTGAATGCGGCGTATGCAAGCAGAATATGTGGTTGGCCAGAGTTCTGGTGTCTCAGACCAGCGACTGTTACATGTAGCGGTGCCGAAGGGATAACCTTTGGCACTCGATAAGGCATGGTACCTGGTTCAAGAGGTCTAGGTTGGCCATGAGAGAGACAGTTTTGATGATGCATAATTTTTGTTATACATCCTCCCATTTTTTTAGTGCACGAGACTAGTGTGAGCGAGAGGACAGTGTTAGACTGGTTTTCGTTTTGTAAGGAAGTTTGTTCCGAATATATTAAGTACAGGGGTAAGTTGGGTGGACCTGATGTAGACAAGTTGCAGTCTGGGAAGAGGAAATATGGGAGGGGTAAGTCTCCTGTTGGTTTGTGGGTGTGGGGAGCTGTTGTTTCTGGGGGTGGGTATTCAGAGTGTGTTTTCAGGGTTTTGGAGGGGCACACAAAGAGGGAATTTGTGGGGTTAATTGAGGTGTATATAGAGAAGGGGAGTATAGTAGTTTCTGGTGCATTTCTGTCTTATACGGGTTGGGACAGAGGGGTTATGATCATTTAGTTGTCAATCATAGTTTAGAGTTCAATAATTACGAGACAGGGGCGTGCACTAATGCAATTTTTTTTTTTTGGGGGGGGGGGGCAGTTAAGTCAGTCATTGGGAGGGGAAAGAGGTGATCTTCTAACCTGCAATCTCACTTAGATGAGTATTCCTGGTGGAAAAACATCAGGTTGTTTTGTAAGGGTGGGAGCTGGCGTCTCAGGTGGGGGCATTGTTGGTAATGTTTATGGATGTAGGTGGGTGGGGGGGAGGCAGTGGTTGCTTTATGATTATGTTGTGGAGGATCTGATTTGTTGCAGTTGTTTATGAGTTGTAGTGTGTGATCGAGTTTCATTCATTTTTGGATTATTATTTGTTGGTGGATTTTTTTTGGGGGGGGGGGTGAAGGTATGTGGGGGGGGGGGGGGGGGGTGCTGGTAGGTTATGTTTCTTAGGCTCTGGTTGTGTGTCATTAGGGTGGCTGACCTAGTGTGTAGTGCCAGAACTTTTTGTGGTAAGTGGTCTTTTTTGGGGTCTATTGTTCTTGTGTTATGATATTTGATGGGGTTTTTATGTGGTGTTGGGTCAATGCTATTTACTGTTTTGGTATCAGCACTTGGGGTTGATTTATGTATCTTAGGGGAAGTAATCGATTTCAGTTTTTTTGCTGTCGGCAGTTGCATTTAAGCTATATAGGTGATGGGAAGTGTCCAATTCTATTTTGCCATCGTAGCTGTGTATTTAGGTATCGTGAGCTGCTGTTGTCCTATATAGATGGGTCAAGGTAAGTGTCCAATTCCAATGTGTTGTTGTAGCTTTGCGTGTTTTGGTATCTTGAGCAGCTGCCTACCTACACGGATCAAGTGAAGTGTCCGGTTCCAATTTTTATTTAGGTGTTGGTTTTGTGGTATCGATAGTCACGGTGTTCTTGTAATTTTTGGAGTTGTAGGTTTTTCTATTGTGGTATCAACAATTACGGTTGAGCTATGTACATGAAGGTCGTGACCGATTCCTGTAGATATTGTGAGTGTGGTCGAATTTGGGAATTTTGTGTTGGTTTTATGTCGTCGTTTTGTGTGGTTCGGGTTCACGGTGTGTATCTCTATGTGTTTATATTTAGTTTGTCCCCACCTAAAAACCCCAATTTCCTGTGTTGGTCCTGTTTGTCAGATTATATTTATGGAGGAAGATGTGTTTTTTTTTTAATGTATTTTCATATTTGTTGTAGTGTTTACATAATGACACCATAGGCGCTATATGGAAGACGTTGTGAATGGTCATTGCCACAATATTGGTGACATCACTGGTCAAAGTTGATGGGTGGAATCGGATGTTTCTGCAATTCTCATAACAAAATACATGTTTATTGCGGGTGGGGGGAAGGGGGTAGAGGGCGGAGTGGGGAGGGGAGAGAGAGAGAGAGAGAGAGAGAGAGAGAGAGAGAGAGAGAGAGAGAATGTAAGTTGTGGTGACAGTCTGCAATGTACCATAGCCTGAGGTCAAGGTCAGTTTGAAGGGTAACACTTTGGCCACGAGGAGGCAAAGTGGTACTGAAGGTGTCAGTTAAATCCAAAATTATAAGTCAGTAAAAGAACTTAGTACTGGGAAAATATTGTACACACGGAGTGTGACTGACCCAAGCACCAATACAACAAAGTCACAGATGTATGCTGCTGTTAAGGGCACAGCTGGTGCTCTGTTACATTACACATATACTCTCTAAGACCATGAACCCAGCTGTAGATCTAGACAGATATCCAATGCTGTGATAAGAACTGGTAGATTCTACATGATTCTTCTCCATGGGAACTGCAGCAATGGTATCCAATCAGTTTTGAGAAACCAGCTGATAAGACAGTTTTAATGTAAAACAATGACAATGACACAAAACAATTACAAGCAAATCAAGTTTAAGTGATTATGCAAAGGTGAGGCAAAACTTTCTCATCTTCAATTCTTTTTAAAATGTAAATCCATACAACTGTAACCAGTCACTGTGACTAGATACAGTTTTATGTATTTATGTTAAATAAGCAGTCATTGGTTCTAAAACATCTAATGGATGAGCTTAATCTTTTTAAAATGCTTATGGCCTGTTGACAGTTACAGTTACTCCAAAGACATATGAGTCACAGGTTATCCTCAGCTACAACTTTATATTGTAATGAAAGAAGGAAGATCAAAGTTTAATGTATAATCATTCTCAAAGTAATAGGATACTGAATAAAGTGACAGTACAGTTGGACAAAGCTGTGCCAGGAAAGCACTCTTATCCTAGACAGTATCAACATACAATGATAAAGCAATGAGACCTACACAGCTCTTGATTAAGGGTCAAGAATTTGTAACATAACAGAATTTTCCACAGTCACAATCAAAATCTATTTCACTATTCCCCTACAAAGTTAATGCACATTTTAAATAAGCATGTAACTAACAACAGCATCGTGGTATATGAATACCAGTTATTTGGGAACATTATAAAAAGTAGCAGTATTTACTGCTTCAAATGTCACATCTTGGAGGACAATTTTAACAAATCGGTACATCTTCAAATGCAGATTTGAAAACATTGAGTCGAATACTATTGCTGTATATGCAATACTTCGTATCTCGCCACTTTACATTTTTTAAAAAAAGAAGAAAGAAACGCCCTTTAAAAATAATAAATGAGATAACATAAACTGCATTTAATCACAAAATTAAGCAGAGTGCCCACTAATTTCTGTCACAGCTACATGCTCGTTCATTCATTATGAAAATCTCACCATGAAGAAGAGATTCCAATATAAGAAATTAGTTCAGTTAACACATCAAAATGCATAAAGGGGGGTTGGCTTAACCCACCAATACCATTCCATACTATAATGATGTCATGTGTGTGCAAAAAGATGGGTGTATTTTTTTTAAATTTATTTTGTCTATTAATTCAGGGAGCAGTGATAGAAGTGGCCTGTAATGTAGCCTGAGATTTATGTTGGGTTGCTATGTGACAGTCTGGTTCTGGTTTAGAAAAGTGATATCAAACCCTTCAGTTATTATAATAGTTGCCCTTGTAGACAACTCTTTTACAGTACACTATAAACCAGTTACAACTATGGCTAACCTAAAGAGTTTTTTTAACTATGGGAATTACTTTTACATTAAAACTATTTTTATGCAATATAAACCTGAACATTAAAGAAGCAGCTACCTCGTAAAGGCCGCTGCTTTTCTCTTACACTTCACAGCCACAGATTTTATCTGCCTGTTACTCTATACCATGCATTTATATGATTTAACTGACTTCAGTGAATATCAGCATCTATATAAATAAAGATAGGAAAACTTAAAACTTGTTTTATGTAAAAACCCTCTAGTCTGATGAACTGACACTGTTGTGATTTACAGTTTATCTTAATTTTATTGTTAACAACAAATAGCATTATAAAGTAGGGTCCAAATATAACGCGCGCGTGTGTGTTCCACAATGTATTGTAAAGGGATTCTGCAAAATGTTTAGTTTGTTTAATAATGAGTTTATGCAATATTCTTGATGTTGGCCTACATTTACCACACAACAAAAACTAATACAAACGTCCAATGTCAAACGACATGACGACTACATTACGTATACAAACCAACTGTTCAGCAGGAGCATAGTCCCAAGTCGTATTTAAATTAAGGGATATGCTGTTCCCAATCTATGGATTGTTTTTAATAAAAGGTGTACGACGTTATCTGTGGAAAAATGAGAGGTCAAAATGTGTCCGATTTCACTGACTGGAAACCTCTCACTCCATCTACGATAATACATGATTATTCTATATTCTTTCTTTATGGATGCCCCAGTATACGTTTTTGCTTCATCGTACACTAATCTTAACCTTTTATGACTTTAATTGGCTGAACTAACCTTACAAAACCAGACGGATAAACTGTCATCTGTCAATATAGCGAACAATATTTTGTCTCTGTTACAAACAACCTGACGAATCCGACAGGGCCCACAACGAGGTACGTTTAATATTCTTGGCCAGCCTATTGGAAAATACATTTTAATGTAAATATAAACAGTTCAAGCACTCGTTTAATCACACAAAATACAGCTGACAGCCATTTTAAGCTACTGCCACACACACACGTGTATTTACAAGCTCGACATTGGTTCCCATAAGGCTGACCAAGCCAATCACTTCAGTTGCTCCCTCTGGCGGCATTTATAGAAGTGTACAAGGGTATTTCGTACAGAACTTCGCACAACAATAATTTTCATTGCGCATTGCGCACCGTCGGGTTATATTAAACGACAGACTTTTGACTAGTCACCCGCTTTTGCATTATTTGCAGTGATTATTTGAAAATCGTGTATGTTCATTATTACGCAAGATGACATTTTCATTCAGTCCACCACTGCAATACGTGACTGTTTAAGTATCACTTTATTTTTCTTCTTTCCTATTTTCCATCGAGTGGCAGCAACGACGCTGCTTAGTCTGCTATCACGTAAGGCGAATGTTCTATGTTACATTGATGGTTAACATTATTAGCTGGAAAAGAAAACAAGTATTTGCTCGTTTCGTAAGTTAACATTTCACTATTAAGCGGTATTCTCTTAGCAAGTACGTGGTTTATATTTCTATATAAAGCTAGTGTTCTATACAATTGAACTTGAATAGAAATTTCAACTGATGAATTCAATTTTTTCTATTGAACGTACTCGTCAAATGTATAATTTTCACTTTGTCTTTCTCGTGTATGCTCCATGACATAAACATGTCTCTCTATGTCAAGCTTCGTTATCCACGAGAGAAGGGAAATTGGTGAAGCATAGCGGAATACTTGGTAGTGATTACTACTACTACTACTACTACTACTACTACTACTGCTGCTGCAACTGCTACAATAAAAACAATGAAGAACCTTTGTTCTTTGAGGGATAACCGTCATCTCTCTTGGTGCAAAGAAACTCATCAACAAATTCACAAGTGGCATATCGTGTTATATAAATAGCGTACTTGTAGATAGTGATATCGTATTTCATTATTTAATCGCAACATGAAAACTTGTTTTTAAATATGACCCCCTTTTTATACCAGAGAGAACGGATGCGAGTGACCACTCGCAGAATAATACCCTAATGTTCACTAGTATTCGGTGATGAAGCAAGCAGAACGGCGTAGGGGTAAGAAATGTGAGTGAACTACTGCGTTAATGCAAATCTCATGGTGGTTGTGTGCTAGTCAGTAACGTGCAGTCCCAACTTTCCAATTAGGCGTGTTGTCGGTAGGCGGATCTCGCTGACTTTTCACTGCGATTGAGAGGAATATTGCAAAGTAGGATACTTAACTATAAATGAGTAGGACCTGAAAGAGGCTCCCTTTCGTAGCGAATGGAAACAGTTACGGTAGTCTTAAGACTTATTTCGCGCTCTTGTATCAGACAGTTCGCGATATACCAGTATGCAGTGCCAAGTGCGAAGCACTTGAATATTCTGTTGGAGTAAGAGTAATGGAGGTAATGGTAGTTCAAATGGCTCTGAGGTCATCAGTCCCCTAGAACTTAGAACTACTTAAACCTAACTAATCTAAGGACATCACACACATCCATGCCTGAGGCAGGATTCGAACCTGCTACCGTAGCGGTCGCGCGGTGCCAAGCTGAAGCGCATAGA
This sequence comes from Schistocerca gregaria, assembly GCF_023897955.1. Classification (NCBI taxonomy): domain Eukaryota; kingdom Metazoa; phylum Arthropoda; class Insecta; order Orthoptera; family Acrididae; genus Schistocerca; species Schistocerca gregaria. Next base: position 500,370,278 of record NC_064924.1, on the reverse strand, counting down.
GCCGCTCGGCCACACCGGCCGGCGGTAATGGTAGCAGAGTATGAGTAACGTAACGTAAAAGCATACAAACTACCAGTATTGGGACAATGTATATTTAAGTCACTCTGCATTTTTGCCAGATGTGTCCAAGATGGGGACGACAATATCATCCAATATGGTGGTGGTGGTGGTTAGTGTTAATGTCCCGTCGACAACGAGGTCATTAGAGACGGAGCTCAAGCTCGGGTTAGGGAAGGATTGGAAAGGAAATCGGCCGTGCCCTTTCAAAGAAACCATCCCGGCATTTGCCTGAAACGATTTAGGGAAATCACGGAAAAATCCAATATGACGACGAAGACGTCATTAAAGATGGCGGCCATGACATCATTCAGCGTAGAGGGAAGTTTGAATTTTGGCGGGAAAGTACCCACGCCCCCTCCCCCAGAAAAATGGCGCAAGGTTCAAATTACAACAGGATAATGCACCACATCTCTATTATTTCTACTTAGCAAAGAAAACTACGGGAAATTGTCTCACTTGGGCTTCCTCCACTAACCTGTCACCCGACCACCACTTGCTCCAATGAACTGGAGCGAAGTTTCAATTCCAACAGGATAATGTACGACACCCCTGTATTCTCTACCAAACAAAGAAAATCCCCAGAGCATATGCCAATTGCGCTACCTCCACTAAACTAAGTCAACCGAATGCCAATTCCTCCGACGAATTGGCGCCAAGTTCCAATTTTGGCGGGAAGATACGTCACATCAGGTTTTGCTGCTGGCGCGAATGAAAGGAAACTTGTACTAATCTCAGTCGACTCCTCCACCTAAGGATTCTTTGAGAAAAAGCACTTTTCTTTATTAGTAAACCAATTTCAAGCAGGTGTGTTCGTCACTGGTTCTGGACTCCAAGTGGCTTAGTTTAGGTCGCCACCAGCAGAGGGCGCTCTCAAGTCGTCAGGTGATGACACAAGTACCGTTATCCAAGATGGCACTACCAAGTGTGTCCACCAAGAGGTCTAGAGCCCAACTGGCTTAGTTCATATCTTCACCACCAGAGGGTGCTACTGTGTCTTTGGGTCATGACACAAGTACCATTAGTCAAGATTGCTGCTTACATTTTCTTCACCATGTACTCCAGGACACACAACCACTGCACAGTCCCATTACGTAACCCCTGATTGTCTGTTCTATCTCTCTTGCGTCTGCGGAATAAGAGTATGCAACCACTGACGTCACAACCTCCAGCCTGCACGGTCATATCCGCGCCACAGATAGTCTTCTGCAAATACCATAACGAATGTAACTACAACACATGTGACACCCACATCTTGCATCTAACATATCAATTACCTAAATACTTGATTCCAACTCAATATTAATTATATTTCATAAATCAATGTACTATTTGTATATTCAATTATCAAATGAGAATTTTCACATTTTCCCAACAGTAGTACAACGCTCATTCATTCATGATGTAGCACCAACCCACCCATAGAAGGCTGCATTCCTATTGGCTACTGAATTAGTCATGTGATTCTACATCATAGAACCCCAGAGTTGATATGTACGGGGAAAATTGCGCGAAAATGACTCAGGCTGTGCTGGGCTGCTGGGGGGAGTAAGGAAGGAGTGCACTCTATTTATTTTTGAACATTTTATTTATCATACTCTTACAAAAGCCATCCGTCGTGCCATCTCACACAGTCCGCAGACCTGTAAACTACTTCTAAATAACACTCTGCAGACACACAAACAACTCCCGAGTTTCCCAAATAATTTCATTACACACTTGCAGACTCCTCCTAACTCATGCAGCACAGGGATGTGTAGACATGCTCAGTACTCGTAAACTGTGCAAATAATGCATAGAACAGCCTACAGGCCCGATCCCAAAATAATGCATCAATGTGCTAAAGCACACTCCACCAGCCCCTGTCCAGTAGAGTGCACAGACAACTGAACAAAGGGTCGCGGACGTCAGCTGTTAAACCACTCACAAGCCCCCTCTCGGGTCCCGCAAGCATGAGGCACCACAATCCCTTTTCATACTTGACACCAGAGAAATTCCTGTCACAATACGTGTTCACCTAGACACATGTCCCGCCGCGACCAGCCAGGGCTGCACGTGATGTCACACCGCCGAACGCAGGTGAAAGTTGCCTGCCCATATTTTCATGTATACACTTACACTTATACTGACGTCATGGAAATCTAAAATGCGCTCATACGAGACAGAATAGCACAGGGCGCATTACTCCTAGTGCGACATGAGACACCCATTTAACCATACTAAACTACCCAGCGTGGCTCTCTTCTCAAATATCCACTTGATCACGAAAGCCGCCCAACACATGCTAAGTATTAGTTCACTATTCGGTCGTCTAGAGGACTGCAAAGTTAACTCACATACATTCCTACTCTCCAACAGGCCTATGCATTCGGACGGGTGCTGCCATTAACGGAAAACGTGAATCATTACCACCACAGGCCACGCATACATGGAATCATTGTAGAAAACCGCTCACATATATCTTTTATCATTATACTTATAATTAAATGTTGCCATCGCCCTCTCAATTGAATGGCATTCAACAATGACCGAAGTTTTCAGAAATACACCCTGATGTTGGCAGTGGGTCTGGAAATGGAAATATGTGTACCTTCCTTACGAATGAACATACCCTTCCCTTTGCTATCACAGTACTCCAAGTCAAATCCATACCCTCCTTAAGACTCTATATTGTCATTTCCTTACCACAAACACATACTTTATAAAACCTGATGTTCAAATGCGAACATATGACGCATTCCTTACTACTAAGTATAATACTCCATCAATAACTGATTGCCTACGATACCAAACAATACTGAACCAAAATCAACTATCAGTGCGCATGTCTGTTAGGTTTTTCTTGTGAGTCCCACCAATGTCTCTTAGAAAGAGAGACGTAATCCGCTAGATGTTAAAGAAAAAATCGATCGCACCAACTACTACATGTTACTGTCACAAGCAGTCTTGGTTCTATAGGTGCACACGAGTATCCACGTTAAAAGCTATATCCGCTTTTACAAATCGAGGTACGACATGACCTCTGAATGAGGTATTTTTTCCGGACAAATACCGTCACGGTGATTGTAGGTATGCATATTATCTGTTCACGATGCAACCTCGCAATAAAATCACTGAACTTTGAAAGTGGTTCGGCTAAGGAACGTGATATGTAACTAATTGAGAACGAGCACAGACAGTAGTAGTAATAGACGACGTGCCGATTGAGGTCGTAAGACGGAAAATGTACACTAGCTTTTCAGATCTCTAGTGTTACGCTATCCGCTAGAAATGATGTCAACAATTTCGTTTAAAGTCTCTCTATTCAATCACATACCTGCTTCTGATCACACTCACAAGTGAATCATATTTCTCACACTCCAATATATGTAAACGAGTCACGTTCCTCGAACCTAGCCGCTACAGTAAAATTCCAACTTGGTTTCAGCCAGCCTCTACGCATCTTGCTCCTGATCCCATTTTTACAGCTTCACTCACGTGATCGTTCCATTTTAAATCGGAACTGAGCAGAAGACGGAGAAAACTATAACCACCACCTTCTGCAACCCCAGCAGAAGTAGGAGAAAACCATAACCATCACCTTCTGCAACCCATGTAGAACAACCTGAGTTAGTGCAACAGGACGGTGTCTGACCATTCGACGGAAATGAGCTCAATGTGCTATGTCCCCGTACTACATACAAGTACTACAGTTCCGCATCCATTCAAATCAATCAGCCCAACATGCTATCATCCTTATTCTCCACCTTCCCCTCCCCCCCCCCCCCCCCCCAAACAGAGAAACATTACGAACTGTAGAACTTCCATTAACTTCATCCCATACATAAGTCACCTAGACACCGATGCTGACGCAATTACGCAAAGCAACGGTGGCGCTCCAGCGTGGAGAAACAGACTTCGCAATGCTCCCCCAGAATACCGCAGCATGCAGCCATCCACGCATTCCTAACCATTACCAAGTCCATCACCTCAAACTGCTATTGCTACTCCCGCCTATTAAATATACAGGCACCACAGACCCCACTTTAAAGTTTGATCACCTATACTCTAGCGAATGATCGTATGAGACGCTCCCTCTGGTCCTGTATTTATTTCAAACACTGTTTTCTAACATGTTTTTGTGCAAAGTCAAACATTTCCTTTTTTCTGCCACGACTTCAAAACCTGGGCCACATTCTAAACTGACAACAAGAAGTTCTGATCGATGGCCTCTCACAGGAAACTAGATATTGCACAGTGTAAATCATTTTCTTACGGCTGATAGCATAACACTGGTTCATTTTAAATAAAAGACAGTTACAACATAAGCAAAATGTAGCAGTTTTACGGTGTTGGCATAGGTCACCAAACTACAATCCGAAGTTGATTCAAGGGCTATACATTTCGACTCGTCTCTCACACTGGCGGAATAGCTGACGACTCTGTGTTCCCTTTCGACTGATTCCTCATATTGCATTCATGTATGCGATCACTATTTCACTGCTAGCAAGCCCCAGAAGCTGCCGCCCATCCACCAAAACTTGTTCCCCAACTCAAACATGTGATATCAGTCAATCATTAAATGGTAACTAGTTCACGGATGGGATGGAAAAGACACCATCGATGTACTCTAATATTAAACATCACATTTCATAGCGTGAAGAATTTTACAATGCCTTCAACACCAGCCAGTCATGTTATAGCAAGTTTCCCCAATTTAAATAATTGTAATTTTCATATGTCAGACGCTGCTGCTATGCGTTTCTTTGTTTCCGTGTAGGATGTATCTCCCACTACCAACGATCATTTTATATAGGTCTGATGTAGGCATTGTATAATTTCTGAACGGTGTTCGGATGTGAACAGTGGACACTACACATCTCCAGAAAGCTATATTGTGCTAGTATCACGCAGAGCAAGTGTTTTACGGCTCGATAAAATAGTTTATCGTAGAGAAACCGGGAAGAAGGATGTGTGTCATTAACAACGCTACATTCAATTAGTCTGATAGGTCGGAAGCGCAGGTGAGCTAACATTATAGGCCCGTTTTAAGTGCAGAACATTGTAGCCTTAGCAGTGCATGTGTTTGTGTTCTCTCTTACCGATATCTTCCAGGTGCCGATCCTACACTCTAGAACAGCACTTTAGAGTTGATAACTTGGTTGATGTAGGTAAAAATGCGTCGAACTCCATCCGTCTGTAGCTCTATCGCCTATAAAAAGATTCCTTTCTTCTTCTTAACTGTCTGAAATGACACGATGTCAATTTGAAATCTGTTACTATACATCTATAAGGAGTGCTAAGCTCCTCGATATGGTCGCATCTCGAGAAATCTCGTGCACTTGACTGGGTTAGGACTCGGAAAGCTCAATTCATTCACAAGATGTGAAGTGTAGCGGTCTTCTTCTGGTCAGTTGCAGATTAATTCGCTAACGGTGCTGCACGGCTGGTTGGCCAATGACTGTGTGAGGAGGGTCTTTCACTCTCTAATTTTACCCTAAGACAGCGAGAATAATCTACGACTCCCATACACAGAGAGATAGATTGTAAATTAAACACTATGTTCGAGGTAATAGAAATATGTTGAGCTCATTATGAAACTTGCTATAACATGATTGGCCGGTGTTGAAGGTATTGCAAAATTCTTCACTCTATGAAATGTGATGTTTATTATTAGAGTACATCGATGGTGTCTTTTCCATCCCATCCACTGGTTACCACTTAATGACTGACTGATATTGCTTGTTTGAGATGGAGAACAAGTTTTGGTGGATGGGCAGCAACTTCTGGGGGGGGGGGGGGGGGGGGATTTGCTAGCAGTGAAACACTGATCGCGTACATCAGTGCAATATGAGGAATCAGTCGAAAGGGAACACAGAGTCTCAGCTATTCCGTCAGTATGAGAGACGAGTCTAAATGTATAGCCCTTGAATCAACTCCGGACTGTAGTTTGGTGACCTATGCCAACACCGTAAAACTGTTACAGTTTGCTTATGTTGTAACTGTCTTTTATTTAAAATGATCCAGTGTTATGCTGTTATGCTATTCGCCATAACAATATGATTTTCACCGTGCAATGTCTAGTTTCCTGTGAGAGGCCATCGATCAGAACTTCTTGTTGTCAGTTTAGAATGTGGCCCAGGTCTTGGAGTCGTGGCAGAAAAAAGGAAATATTTGACTTTGTACAAAGGCGCGTTAGAAAAGTGTTTGAAGTAAATATTAACAGGACCAGAGGGAGTGTCTCATACGATCATTCGCCTAGAGTATAGGTGATCAAACTTTAAAGTGGCGTCTGCGGTGCCTGTATATATAATAGGCGGCAGTAGTAGTAGCAGTTTGAGGTGATGGACTTGGTAAATGGTTAGGAATGCGTGGATGGCTGCAGGCTGCGATATTCTGGGGGAGCATTTCGAAATCTTTTTCTCCACGCTGGAGCGCCACCGCAGCTTTGCGTAATTGCGTCAGCATCGGTGTCTAGGTGACTTATATACGGGATGAAGTTAATGGATGTTCTACAGTTCGTAATGTTTCTCTGTTTGGGAGGGGGGGGGGGAGGGGAAGGTGGAGAATAAGGATGATAGCATGTTGGGCTGATTGATTTGAATGGATGCGGATCTGTAGTACTTGTATGTAGTACGGGGACATAGCACATTGCGCCGAATTCCGTCGAATGGTCAGACAAAGTCCTGTTGCACTAACTCAGGTTGTTCTACATGGGTTGCAGATGGTGATGGTTATGGTTTTCTCCTACTTCTGCTGGGGTTGCAGAAGGTGATGGTTATGGTTTTCTCCGTCTTCTGCTCAGTTCCGATTTAAAATGGAACGATCACGTGAGTGAAGCTGTAAAAATGGGATCAGGAGCAAGATGCGTAGAGGCTGGCTGAAACCAAGTTGGAATTTTACAGTAGCAGCTACGTTAGAGGGACGTGACTCGTTTCCAGATATTGGAGTGTGAGAAATATGATTCACTTGTGAGTGTGATCAGATGCAGGTATGTGCTTGAATAGAGAGACTTTATACGAAATTATTAACATCATTTCTAGCGGATAGCGTAACATTAGAGATCTGAGAAGCTAGTGTACATTTTCCGTCTTACGACCTCAATCGGCACGTCATCTACCACTACTACTGTTTGTGCTCGTTCTCAATTAGTTACATATCACGTTCCTTAGCCGAACCACTTTCAAAGTTCAGTGATTTTATTGCGAGGTTTCATCGTGAACAGATAATATGCATACCTACAATCACCGTGACGGTATTTGTCCGGAAAAAAATACCTCATTCAGAGGTCATGTCGTACCTCGATTTGTAAAAGCGGGTATAGCTTTTAACGTGGATACTTGGGTGCACCTGTAGGACTAAGACTGCTTGTGACAGTAACATGTAGTAGTTGGTGCGATCGATTTTGTCTTTAACATGTAGCGAATTACGTCTCTCTTTCTAATACACATTGGTAGAACTCACAAGAAAAACCTAATAGACCTGCACACCGATCGTTGATGCAGTCCTCTAGACGACCGAATAGTGAACTAATACTTAGTATGTGTTGGGCGTCTATCGTGATCAAGTGGACATTTGAGAACGTGGTGCGTTTGCACTGGACCGTTATTCCGTCCCATGTAAACTGTTCGGTAGACTGCTTCTGCACATTTCGCTCATTTATTTAGTTGAGAGAACATCGTTTATGGTGTGTGGAACACACGTTTGCCTGTTGTCTAGACATGGGAAAGACTTTAGTTGACTTGTAAATTATAGGGATGATTTGCGATCTGTTACATCACCATAACGGTATTCGTGAGTGGAAATAACCGTTTCCTCTATTTGTCTCTAGTTACTGAGTGGTTTACAGCACGCTGCACCTCGCTAAAGTTAGGAGTTTGTACAGAAATAATTTCGAGTCTATATCTTGGTAATTATGTTGCGCTAGCGATCGATAGGACGCCGCCTAGTGCTTGATATCGAGAAGTACGGTGAAAATGGTATAATACTGTGTTCTTGTAATCCCGGAGTCTGGAGATGTGCGTCGAAAAGCGAGCAAGCAAGGAGCAGAAATAGTAACGTGTTTGTGCCGAGGGGAAACGATTTACAACTTGAAGAAGAGTCCTGACATTGACTTCGGTCCACTGATGGTGTACTGATGTAAAAGGGATGATTCTCTCTGGCGCTGAATGACACGTCTGTACAATGAAAGCTAGACATGTAAAATACCTTAGTTGGCTTGTAAATTATAGATATGGTTTGGAATATATTAGGTCACCAACTTCGGTATTCGAGAGTGGGATATGAGTTTCCTCTATTTGTTTCTAGTTACTCAGTGGTTTACAGCACGCTGCACTTCGCTAAAGTTTGGAGTTTGTAGATAAATAATTTACAGTCTATATCTTGGGAATTATGTTGCGCTAGCAATTGGTAGGAGGCCGCCTAGTGCTTGATATGGAGAATTACCGTGAAACTGGTATAATATTATGGTGAACAGTAGGTATGTTCTTGTAATCCAAGAGTCTGGAGATGTCTGTAGGAAAGCGAGTAGGTTCGGAGCTGAAACAGTAACGCGTTTGTGCCGAGGGGAACCGACCTCGAATATGCAGAAGAGTTCAGACATCGAATTCAGTCTGCTGAGGGTGCTCTGATGTAAAAGGAATAGTTTTGTATGGCGCTGAATGTCACATCTACAGAAAGAAAGAAAAGGCTGACGGTTGTTCCCTAGGACTGGGGAGCATGGTGACATTTAGCATGTGTGAGTGTAGGCATAGTATAATTTTTTGGGTGCTGTACAGATATAAAAGATAATTGCACTGTTTGTGTAAAATTTGTATATATTGTATTGTAAAGGTAATGTGGCTTAAGAAGTGTATAATGTGTATATGTTGTTGTTATTGTTGTTGTGGTCTTCAGTCCAGAGACTGGTTTGATGCACCTCTCCATGGTACTCTATCCTCTGCAAGCTTCTTCATCTCCCAGTACCTACTGCAGCCTACATCCTTCTGAATCTGCTTACTGTATTCATCTCTTGGTCTCCCTCTACGATTTTTACCCTACACACTGCCCTCCAATACTAAATTGGTCATCCCTTGTTGCCTCGGAACATGTCCTACCAACCGATCCCTTCTTCTAGTCAAGTTGTGCCACAAACTCCTCTTCTCCCCAGTCCTATTCAATACCTCATCATTAGTTATATGATCTACCCATCTAATCTTCAGCATTCTTCTGTAGCACCACATTTCGAAAGCTTCTATTCTCTTCTTGTCCAAACTATTTATCTTCCGCGTTTCACTTCCATACATGGCTACACTCCATACAAATACTTTCAGAAACGATTTCCCGACACTTAAATCTACACTCGATGTTAACAAATTCCTCTTCTTCAGAACCGCTTTCCTCGCCATTCCCAGTCTACATTTTATATCCTCTCTACTTCGACCATCATCAGTTATTTTGCTCCCCAAATAGCAAAACTCCTTTTCAATTTTAAGTGTCACATTTCCTACTGTAATTCCCTCAGCATCACCCGACTTAATTCGACTACATTCCATTATCCTCGTTTTGCATTTGTTGATGTTCATCTTATATCCTCCTTTCAAGACACTGTCCATTCCGTTCAACTGCTCTTCCAAGTCCTTTGCTGTCTGTGACATAATTACAATGTCATCGGTGAACCTTAAAGCTTTAATTTCTTCTCCATGGATTTTAATACCTACTCTGAACTTTTCATTTGTTTCCTTTACTGCTTGCTCAATATACAGATTGAACAGCATCGGGGAGAGGCTACAACCCTCTCTCGCTCCGTTCCCAACCACTGCTTCCCTGTCATGCCTCTCTACTCTTATAACTCCCATCTGGTTTATGTACAAATTGTAAATAAGCTTTCGCTCCCTGTATGTTACCTCTGCCACCTTCAGAACTTGAAAGAGAGTATCCCAGTCAAAATCGTCAAAAGCTTTCTCTAAGTCTACAAATGTCAGAAACGTAGGTTTGCCTTTCCTTAATCTTTCTTCTAAGGTGAGTCGTAAGGTCAGTATTGCCTCACGTGTTCCAATATTTCTACAGAATCCAAACTGATGTTCCCGAAGGTCTCCTTCTACCAGTTTTTCCATTCGTCTGTAAGGAATTCGCATTAGTATTTTGCAGCTGTGACTTATTAAACTGATAGTTCGGTAATTTTCACATCTGTCAACACCTGCTTTCTTTGGGATTGGAATTATTATATTCTTCTTGACGTCTGGCGGTATTTCGCCGGTCTCATACATCTTGCTCACTTGATTGTTGAGTTTTGTCAGGACTGGATCTCCCAAGGTCGTCAGTAGATCTAATGGAATGTTGTCTACTCCTGGGGCCTTGTTTCGACTCAGGTCTTCCAGTGCTCTGTCAAACTCTTCACGCAGTATCATATCTCCCATTTCATCTTCATCTATATCCTCTTCCATTTCCATAATTTGTCCTCAGAACATCACCCCTGTATAGTCCCTCTATATACTCCTCCCAACTTTCTGCTTTCCCCTCTTTGCTTAGAACTGGGTTTCCATCTGAGCTCTTGATATTCATGCAAGTGGTTCTCTTTTCTCCAAAGGTCTCTTTAATTTTCCTGTAGGCAGTATCTATCTTACCCCCTCGTGAGATAAGCCTCTACATCCTTACATTTGTCCTCTAGCCATCCCTGCTTAGCCATTTTGCACTTCCTGTCGATCTCATTTTTGAGACGTTTGTATTCCTTTTTGCCTGCTTCATTTATTTCATTTTTATATTTTCTCCTTTCATCAGTTAAATTCAATATTTCTTCTGTTACCCAAGGATTTCTACTAGCCCTCGTCTTTTTATCTACTTGATCCTCTGCAGCCTTCACTACTTCATTCCTCAAAGCTACCCATTCTTCTTCTACTGTATGTCTTTCCCCCATTCCTGTCAATTTTTCCCTTATACTCTCCCTGAAAATCCACATAACCTCTGGTTTAGTCAGTTTATCCAGGTCCCATCTCCTTAAATTCCCACCTTTTTGCAGTTTCTTCAGATTTAATCTACAGTTCATAACCAATAGATTGTGGTCAGAGTCCACATCTGTCCCTGGAAATGTCTTACAATTTAAAACCTGGTTCCTAAATCTCTGTCTTACTATTATATAATCTAGCTGAAACCTGTCAGTATCTCCAGGCTTCTTCCATGTATATGACCTTCTTTTATGATACTTGAACCAAGTGTTACCTATGATTTAGTTGTGCTCTTTTCAAAATTCTGCCAGGCGGCTTCCTCTTTCATTTCTTCCCCCCAATCCATATTTACCTACTACATTTCCTTCCTTTCCTTTTCCTACAATCGAATCCCAGTCACCCATGACTATTAAATTTTCGTCTCCCTTAACTATCTGAATAATTTCTTTTATCTCCTCATATATTTCTTCAATTTCTTCGTCATCTGCAGAACTAGTTGGCATATAAACTTGTACTACTGTAGTAGGCATGGGCTTCATGTCTATCTTGGCCACAATAATGCGTTCACTATGCTGTTGGTAGTAGCTTACCTGTACTACTTTTTTTTATTCATTGTTAAACCTACTCCCACATTAGCCCTATTTGATTTTGTATTTATGACCCTGTATTCACCTGACCAAAAGTCTTGTTCCTCCTGCCACCGAGCTTCACTAATTCCCACTATATCTAACTTAAACCTATCCATTTCCCTTTTTAAATTTTCTAACCTACCTGTCCGATTATGGGATCTGACCTTCCACACTCTGATCCATAGAACTCCAGTTTCCTTTCTCCAGATAACGACATCCTCTTCAGTAGTCCCCGCCTGGAGATCCGAATGGGGGACTATTTTACCTCTGGAATATTTAATCATACAGTAAAGCTGCATGCCCTCGGGAACAGTTACGGCTGTAGTTTCCCCTTGCTTTCAGCCGTTCGCAGTACCACCACAGCAAGTCTGTTTTGGTTAGTGTTACAAGGCCAGATCAGTCAATCATTCAGACTGTCGCCCCTGCAACTACTGAAAAGGCTGCTGCCCCTCTTCAGGAACCACACGTTTGTCTGGCCTCTCAACAGATACCCCTCCGTTGTGGTTGTACCTACGGTACGGCCATCTGTATCGCTGAGGCACGCAAGCTTCCCCACCAACGGCAAGGTCAATGGTTCATGTGTCTATATTGCATTGTAAAGTTATTATGGCGTATGTTATGGCCTGACTAGAGAGGATGACTGTGTGTCCTATAGTAAGAGTCTTTCTGTATTTGACGAGATGTATGGTAGTTTGTATGATTTAATTGTCAGTGTAATATGGCGAACTGTGCAAAGTCTAGTCTGCAGAAGGAAAAAAAGGCAGTCAGTGCTTTGATATCGGAGGTATCTGTAATTCGGCGGGTAAATTCGATAAGAGTGAATCATAATGCTCGATTGCCTGACATCCTTTGTGCTGGGATATACGAGCCTCTACATAGCGTTGATGACGTTTACGTATGTTGTTTGCAGGAAGGGTTTCACGTTAGGTGTGCTGGGACGAGTGAATTGGATGTTATTTTCGTAAACAGGTTCTGTTAGGGTGAGAATTTCCGTGCATACAAGCTGAGACATGTAGGAATCGAGTGGTAACTGTTTCTGGGACACTATACAATTCCCGAGAGGTCTACTTGGCTCTTATTAGTTCTTTTTTTTTACAAAGCCATGTGATGTAAGAATAAGATTGAGAACGTTTTGATAGTGAGTCGCCTCGAAGTCGTTTCACGGCGAGGCCAGAGCCACATTGGCTAGTTAAGTATGGTTAAACAGGTGTCTCATGTCACGCTAGGAGCAGTGCTCCCTGTGCTATTCTGTCATTAGTGGTAAGGACATCTACTGCTCGGAGGTGTCTCGTGTGAGCGCGTCTTGGAATTCTGTGACGTCAGTATAAGCGTGAGTGTATACATGACAAATATGGGCAGGCAACTTTCACGTGCGTTCAGAGGCGGCTCGTGACTGTGACAGCGCGCGCGTCGATGGCCGGTCGCGCCAGGACATGTGTCTAGATGAACATGTATTGTGATAGGAAATTCTCTGGTGTCGAGTATAAAAAGGGATGTGGGCACCTCATGCTTGCGGGACCCGAGAGGGGGCCTGTGTATTGTTTGACAGCTGACGTCCGCGCCCCTTTGTTGGGTTGTCTGTGAGCTCTACTGGACAGGGGTTGGCGGAGGGTGCTTGCGCGCTTTGATTGCATTATTTTGGGAGCAGGCCTGTACGCTATGCTATGTGTTATTTGGACAGTTTACGAGTACTGAGCATGTCTACACATCCCTGTGCTGCATTAGTTAGGAAGAGTCTGCAAGTGTGTAATGGAATTATTTGAGAAAATTAGGAGTTGTTTGCATGTCTGGAGAGCGTTATTTAGAAGTAGTTTACAGGTCTGTGGACTGTGTGAGATGGCACGAAGAATCTCTTTTGTATGAGTGTGATAAGTAAAATGTTTGAAAATAAATTGAGTGCTCTCCTTCCTTACTTTCCCCAGCAGCCAAGACCAACCTGAGTCATTTTGCACCATTTTCCCCCTACAGAGCACCATCTGGGGTTCTATGACGTAAAATCACATGACTAATTCAGTAGCCAATAGGAGTGCAGCATTCTAGGGCTAGAGGAGGTGCTACATCATGAATGAATGAGCATTGCACTCCTATTGGGAAAATGTGAAAATTCTCATTTGATAACTGAATAGTACATTGATTTTGAAATATAATTAAAATTGCTATGGAATTAAGTACTTACGTAATTGATACGTTAGATGTGCGATGTGGGTGTCACGTGTGTTGACTTACATTCATTAGGGTATTTGCAGAAGACTATCTTAGGTGCGGATATGAATGTGCAGGCTGGTGGTTGTGACGTCAGCGGTCGTGCGCTCGTGGGCTGCAGACGTGAGAGAGATAGAACATATGATCTGGGGGTATATAATAAGACTATGCAGTGGTTGTGTGCCCTAGAGCACATGGTGAAGAAAATGTAAGCAGCAATCTTGAATAACGGTACTTGCGTCATAACCCGACATCACGGTAATGCCCTCTGGTGGCGACGAAATGAACTAAGCCAGTTTGGCTCTGGACCTCTTGGTGGACACACTTGGTAGCGCCATCTTGGATAACGGTACTTGTGTCATCACCTGACGACTTGAGAGCGCCCTCTGCTGGTGGCGATCTGAAGTAAGCCACTTGGAGTCCAGACCCAGTGGTGAACACACTTGCTTGAAATTGCTTAAATAATAAAGAAAAGTGCTTTTTCTCAATGAATCCTTAGGTGCAGGAGTCGACTGAGATTAGTACAAGTGTCCTTTCTTTCGTGCTAGTAGCAGAACCCCATGTGACCTATCACCCCACCAAAATTGAAACTTGGCGTCGGTTCGTAGGAGGAATTGACTTTTGGTTGACTTAGTTTAGTGGAGGTAGCCCAAGTGGCATATCCTCTGGGGATTTTCATAGTTTGGTAGAGATAACAGGGGTGTGGTGCATTATCCTGTTGGAATTGAAACTTGGCGCCAGTTCGTTGAAGGAAGTGGTGGTCGGGTGAATTAGGTTAGAGGATGTAGACCAAGTGAGATATTTTCCCCACCATTTTCTTTGCTTAGTAGAGATAATAAAGGTGTTGTGCATTATCCTGTTGGAATTTGAGCTTCACGCCATTTTTCTGGGGGGAGGTGGGCGTGGCACTTTCCCGCCAAAATTCAAACTTCCCAACCATCTCGAATAACGTCATCGCCGCCATCTTGGATACATCTGGCAAAAATGCAGAGAGGCCTGAAACTTATATTGTCCCAATACTACTACCTGCCGTATGGGTTCCAGTATTTGATAAAAATCTGATTTACAGTTTCTTGTTTGAGAAATAGCATGATTGTCTGAGTGCTCTTGCAAATTTTCTGCCAAGCATCCTTTTTTTCTCTTTAATTTTATGGTATGAAACCAGTACATTGTTGCTCTTCTACTGAGAGCATTTATGAAACATACAGGAATATTTTTCCGGGAAAAAAAGAAATATGAATCATGTACTTTTTTTACCTTATTACAATGGGCGATGGTATATTGAAGACTTTAAGTAAAATTTTGCTGTCTTGTAAAATATGGGAAAGGATATAACACTCCTTTCTGCTACAGCTATACCATAACCTCGAAGCTGGAGACAGGTTGTGAAATAAAACTATTTTATTAAACCAATTATAGTATAACGCAACAGAAGTGTTACCCTCTGAGAGGAATTTTGTTATGTTGACTGTGTAGTACGTAATGGAAATGGCTTATCGGAAATGAAAGTCAGAATTATGTAAATATTTGAACAGTAACGAACACTATTTTTGCCTAGCTATATTGTTTGAAGAATAAGGAAAAATGGTCGCCAGCCTAATTAGGCAAGAGAAAGATTAACGTTCTCGTTTAAGAAAGTAGGTATGAGTAACTTTAACGGACAAACACAACCTCTACTTGGCCACACGCGAGTGCAATGAACTCTGACACATACATATGTTTACGGTAAGATTGAAACTTACAGCTAGAGCAGCACAAACTATTTGCAACAATAAACAGATACCAAAACACACTATTACTTTCAGGGTTTGTTCAAACTGAATGGTCTTTATAACATTGCTATTAACATTCACTGCAGAATCATAAATTGGACATAGATTAAGTATTATTTTTCAAACACTTTCCTAATTGACACAGAATTAGAAATGTTGTTCACTGCAAAATTACGAGCTGGTAACAGGTTAAGCCTCTCTCAGTTAAATACCTTACTATTTAAAATGAAAGTTAAATGGAATTCACTAACAAGTTACTTTTCACTGTCTTTTGAATAAATAAATTATTGTTTTCTTAAATAGTGGTAAAGGATGACCTGTGGATCTTATTACACTATTAATATGCACTTTCAATACCCAAAAGAAACAAGTGCTTAGCAAGTATGATTATATAACTTATATAACTATCCATAAATGCAGTTCACGACTTTTACTACAGTGGGACCCAGTGTTGACAAATTTACAAGAAACTGACTCACCTTTTAAAATTTACTACAGGCAGCACCACGATCGTTAACTAAGCAAAACTTTATAAGCCTCAATTTTAAGAACTTTAATTTATAAAAGAAAAAGCAAATTGTTTTTATTACCACAGTCTTCTACTTTCAAGTAAATGATTAAATAGGTGACTTTGAAACTTCACAAAACTACATTTAATGCCTCCCCCAATTTCACTAAATCCACAGTAAATCTGAATATGCCCTTCTCATCAACGATCAAACAACATTATGTAATTAACTGTCTAACTTTGAGGCTTTTATTTTTTTCCACAAAATAGGACACTCGGTAATCGCAGTTCAGATGGAGAGGAACCTGAGAGGTGTTCTGATAGGAAAATAAATCAAGGTAGGTACATAAATTCAGTAATAAGTTACCTTATATTTGTGCACACTAAATCGCCCAATAAGCTGATCCTTCACTGTACATTATTAGACTACTCCTTTATAATGATTGCGCAATGTGGTGGCAACTGCTTGTTGGTAGGCGGATTTGCAGACAGAATTGCTGGACTCTGGCCCTTCTTGGTGGCAATGATGAATACCAATTCCAGAATCGTTCCAGCTATTTATCCATCCATCCGAGGCATGGGAAAGTAGGAGGAAAAGCCTCTCTCGGAACCAGCACAATATGCAACTGTTACATGGCAGTGCACAGTTTGGTAGCTCGTCCCCGACTGACTCTTGGTTCCACCTTTTCTACCTAGCCAACCACAATTTGCGCGCGCTACACAGTTCCGTTCCCGATGTGAACTACTACACCATTTACATAAAAACTAACTAAGAACCCTAAGTGAGGACCAGCAGTTTACATAACAGTAACCAAACGCATTGAATAAAACAGAACATTTACACATATTGACATTTCTACAAAAAATTATTCACACAGGAATTAAATAAAACAGAACATTTACACATATTGACATTTCTACAAAAAATTATTCACACAGAAATTACAATTATACAGTTAGTTTTGTTCCCTCCAAATGGGACAAAGAATTTAATTGACAGATACACTACTTTGCATAGAATCAAACCATAACATCAAAGTTTTTACAAAGAAAGGAGTAAACAATTTTGTGTTATCGATTCAAACACTTTTGCAGAAGCTCAACGATGTAACATTAAATAAAATAAAAGCAAAATAAATCAGTAGAGTATTAGAGTTACGATGTTACAATGAGAGCACTTCACATTACATGAGTGAGGAGGATTTTTGGAAAGAGTGTATGGTGGGAAAATTATGGAGGAAAGCATCGTTTTGTGATCTCAATCCGCGAATCCCAAAGGGCCATCAACACAATCGATAGATAACTTCTAGCGCACGACGTTCCACTACGGCTCCATGCTTATAAAGTGAGCTGAGCTTCTACAAAGTGAGCCAAGCTTTGACACAACTTTCGAATTTCAGTGATACTCAATCAGTGCGCAGTACGACGACGGCCTTATCCTGACACCCTACATACCAATACACAGTAACCTCATTAGAAGCACTTCCTTTGACAGAAAAGTTCCAGTATACTTGTTTTGGTTCAAATGGCTCTGAGCACTATAGGGCTTAACTTCTGAGGTCATTAATGCCCTATAACTTAGAACTACTTAAACCTAACCAACCTAAGGACATCACACACATCCATGCCCGAGGCAGGATTCGAACCTGCGACCGTTGCGGTCGCGCGGTTCCGGACTGTAGCTAGAACCGCTCGGCCACCCCAGCCGGCGACACTTGTTTTATTATTTCTAGTTTTGTAATAGTAAAAAAAAATATTGTTATGACGTTATCTGCTATGAGTACGTCCTTAAATTGACCTTGGCCATGCTTCCGCGCAAACTCACTACGTGGCAGGGCTGTGCCATACAACACATTGGGTTCGTGGCGCATTAGTTACGGTGACACAGTGGAATCTGATTATGTGCAAAGAGTGTACACTAAATTCAGCGTTAAGCTCAGGAAAACCCTAGTGAAACATGGACAATGATTAAGCAGGTAAGACACTTCGAAGAAGTAGTGTTTCCGAGTGACACAAAAGGTTTTGTGTCGGCAGAGATTCAGTGCAAGACGATCCTAGAGCTGGTCGCCCATATACAGCACGTAACTATGCAAACGTGGAGTGTATAATACAGTTCTTGCAAGAAGACTGACGTGTAACTGTGTGTGCGTTATCAGCAGAACTATTTGAATCGTAATGTGTGTCATATGACTTTATGCGAAGATTTGGGCAAGCAGAACGTTAATGCAAAACTCGTCCCTCCCACACTAACAGATGAACAGAAAGAGGAGAGACGAAGAATTTCTGCTGAACTAGTGGATAGAGCCAGAAGTGATCCCAGATTTCAGCCAAAGATTATTGCTGGGGATGAAATTTGGAGCGACGGTACGATCCTCAGATGAAGTCTCAAAGTGCTGAATGGGGGGGGGAGTCCTGAATCACCAGCCTTGAAGAAAGTCAAATGACAACCTTCGAAAACAAAGACAATGGTGATCCCATTCTTTGATAGCATTAGTTCACCATGAGTATGTTTCTCCGGGTCAGATAGTGATTCAAACTCTTTAAATCGAAGTCTTGAAATGTTTGCGACTAGCAATTCAGTGTTGCCTCCCTGATTTGTGCTATTCTCAAGACTGAATCTTACTGCAAGGCAATGAAAGACCCCACACTGCTTTATCTGTTACCGAATATGTGGCCAGACATTCTGTTATTGCCATCCTACATCTGCCATGATCGCCAGACCTCTCGCCTTGTGATGTTGTCTTGTTTCCTGAGTGAAAAGGTGATTGAAAGGAAAGCACCATCAAAATATCGCAGACATCCAACGGGCCGTGACAAATGAGCTTATAAACATTGCAGTTGAAAAGTCCCCTCCCTGCGTCCAACACCTCCAAAAACGTTGGCAATTGTATATAGATAGCCAAGTGGACTACTTCTATAGCAGGTAGAATCATTACTCGCTAAGTGTAATTTTCTGTTCTTATAAAACCTGTCCTGAAATTTTCTGACAAAGGGAGTAGCCCATTTAAATGATAGGGAGCTGTAAAAAGAAGATCTTTCGCTTACTGTATCATACACTAGTACAGCTGAATTAAAAATCGTCCAACACATGTTATCTTCTTCTTCCATATCAATGCCACTCGAACCTCTTAAGGTCACTTTTCACTCTATATCTACATCTACATGGATACTCTGCAAATCACATTTAAGTGCCTGGCAGAGGGTTCATCGAACCACCTTCACTATTCTCTATTTTTCCAATCTCGTATAGCACGCGGAAAGAACGAACACCTATATCTTTCCGTACGAGCTCTGATTTCCCTTATTTTATCGTGGTGATCATTTCTTCCGATGTAGGTCGGTGCCAACAAAATATTTTCGCATTCGGAGGAGAAAGTCGATGACTGGAATTTCGTGAGAAGATTCTGTCACAACGAAAAACGCCTTTCTTTTAATGATGTCCAGCCCAAATCCAGTATCATTTCTGTGACACTCTCTCCCATATTTCGCGATAATACAAAACGTGCTGCCCTTCTTTGAACTTTTTCGATGTACTCCGTCAGTCCTATCTGGTAAGGATCCCACACTGTGCAGCAGTATTCTAAAAGAGGACAGACAAGCATTCTCCTTAGAAGATGTGTTACATTTTCTAAGTGTCCTGCCAGTAAAGCGCAGTCTTTGGTTAGCCTTCCCCACAACATTTTCTATGTGTTCCTTCCAACTTAAGTTGTTCATAATTGTAATACCTAGGTGTTTAGTAGAATTTACTGCTTTTTGATTAGACTGATTTATCGTGTAATCGAAGTTTAACGAATCCCATTTAGCATTCATGTGGATGATCTCTCACTTTTCGTTATTTAGGGTCAACTGCCAATTTTCTCACCATTCAGATATCTTTTCTAAATCGTTTTGCAATTTGTTTTGATCTTCTGATGACTTTATTAGTCGATAAACGACGGTTTTATCTGCAAACAACCTAAGACGGCTGCTCAGATTGTCTCCCAAATCGTTTATATAGATAAGGAATAGCAAAGGGCCTATAACACTACCTTGGAGAAGGCCAGATGTAACTTTTGTTTCTGACAGAAAATCACAAATCCAGTCACATAACTGCGACGATATTCCATAAGCACGCAATTTCACTACAAGCCGCTTATGTGGTACAGTGTCAAAAGCCTTCCGGAAATCCAGAAACACATAATAGATCTGAAATCCCTTGTCAATAGCACTCAACACTTTATGTGAATAAAGAGCTAGTTGTGTTTCACAGGAACGATGTTTTCTAAACCAATGTTGACTGTGTGTTAATAGACAGTTTTCTTCGAGGTAATTCATAACACAATATATCTTCCAAAATCCTGCTGCATATTGACGTTAACGATGTGGGCCTGTAATTTAGTGGATTGCTCCTACTACATTTCTTGAATATTGGTGTGACCTGTACAACTTTCCAGTCTTTGGGTACGGATCTTTCGTCTAGCCAACGGTTGTGTGTGATTGTGGAGCTAATGCATCAGCATACTCCGAAAGGAACCTAATTGGTATACAATCTGGACCAAAATACTTGCTTTTATTAAGTGACTTAAGTTGCTTCACTACTCCAAGGATATTTACTTCTACGTTACTCATGCTGGCAGTTGTTCTCCATTCGAATTCTGGAATATTTACTTCGTATTCTTTTGTGAAGACATTTCGGAAGGCTGTGTTTAGTAACTCTGTTTTGGCAGCACTGTCTTCGATAGTATCTCCACTGCTATCGCGCAGAGAAGGCATTGATTGTTTCTTGCCGGTAACATACTTCACATACGACCAGAATCTATTTGGGTTTTTTGCCAGGTTTCGAGACAAAGTTTTGTTGTGTAAACTGTTATAAGCATCTCGCATTGAAGTCCGCGCAAAATTTCGAGCTTATGTAAAAGATCGCCAATCTTGAGAATTTTGCGTCTGTTTAAATTTGACATGTTTGTTTCGTTGTTTCTGCAACAGTGTTCTAACCCGTTTTATGTACCAAGGAGGATCAGCTCCGTCGTTTGTTAATTTATTTGGTGTAAATCTCTCAACTGCTGCGGATACCATTTCTTTGAATTCAAGCCACATCTGATGTACACTCATATTATTAATTTCGAATGAGTGGAGATTGTGTCTCCGGAAGGCGCCAAGTGAAATTTTATCTGCTTTTTTGAATAGGTATATTTTTCGCTTATTTTTGGAGGATTTGGGGATTACAATATTCAATCTCACTACGCTACGACAACCCCGTGTTCATTAATCCCTGTATCGGTTTTGATGCTCGTTATTAACTCAGGATTGTTTAATGTTAAGTGGTCAAGTGTGTTTTCACAACCGTTTACTATTCGTGTGGGCCCATGAACTGTTTTATTCTGAGTATAGCAGAAAATAAAACTATTGTGAAAGAGGGAAAAAACAAGCACTGCATAAATTCAAGTTATCCAAATTTATCAAGAGAAAATATTCATTTTTTTTATGTCACTGACTAAAGATTCTAGCAACAACAAGAATTACCATATGAACTGTATACTTAAAACATTTTGACGAATATCGCTGGCTTTTTTTCTGCATCGACAATTTCCGTACACCGCTAAGATTATATCCGCTGTTGCTGTCGAAGATTTTCTCACACATTCTTATTTCTACAGCTTCTTTAATTACAGAGTCACAGTATGTAGGAGGATCGGACAAAACTTTTCTTTAGTCAATCAGTATTTCAGTATTTAATGTTTGTTTGTGAGAAGGTGCTCAGCAACTGTGGATTTTCGCAGTTCTCGATTTTTAACATATCGTTGATGTTCTGCACAGCGGTCGGAAACGGTGCGGTCTTCATGACCAGTGCAATTGCTGTCACACTCACAAGGGACATTGTAGATCCCAGGGATGCTGAGGCCGAGATTGCCCTTAACAGAGTGTAGCATCTCCTTTATCGTCTTAGGAGGTCGCAAAATATCTCTTACACCTCGTTTACACCAGGACTCTGGCTATTTTGCTAGATGTAGCGCCGCAGAAAGGATGGAATGCAATTGGTGGTTCATCAAGTGAATTTTCAACAGTTTCAAATTTCCTTTTATTGGAGAACACTGATTTCATATCACATGACCCATAGCCGTTCTTTCGGAGCACATACTTTGATGATTAATTTCGGGATACTAATGGTCCTCGTTGGAAAATATTTTTACTCTGCGTACCAATGAATTAAAGCTGCTCTCTTCAGCATTGGACGGTGAAAACTCTGGGAGCTGAGATATAAATCAGTGTGTGTCAGCTTGTAGTACACAGAGTAGCCGAGGCGTCCATACAACATTTGTTGTACCAAAACGTCTAAAAATGCCAGCCTTCCCTCTTTCTCTGTACTGACAGTGGACTAGATGTTGGAATGCATAGTGCACATATGTTCATGGACGTCCTCAAGAGCTTCTAGGGAGTGTGGCGAGACCATGAGCGTCCCGTTAACACTATGATAAAATGAAGATGGAGGAAGAAGAGCCAATTTAATTCACATTCCTCGAAACGTCCCATAAAAAAAGGTTCTCGTTGCTGGAGATAACGGAGAACCGACAGCCATTTTGTCCGTCATTTCATACAATTTACAGACTTACAAAGAGTAGGTGGTCGTCATAATATGTAGGATCAACTTTCTCATTTCAAGAGGAAAACGCTCTTCCAACAGTTTCAGTGCGTCCTCCACAGGTCCTTTTGTAAACAGTGAGGCCACATCCTGAATGATTAAATATTTAATTTGGGTCAACTATAATCTGTTTAATTTTCTCAATGAACATCTGAGAGTTTTTGATTTGATGTCCAAACCCACCTGTTACTGGATTTATCAACTCAGTTAAATATTTGGCCTTCCTGTAAGTAGGAGAAGCAAAAAGACTAACAATTGGCCTCAATTGTTTACCTTCTTTTTGGAATTAGATAATCCGTAAAGCCTAAGAGGTCTAGGAGTCTGTGCCTTAAGATTTTTGGTATACGAGAATTCTTCAGGAGTTCCACCGTGTTCTGCTGTGTAACAGAGTTGGGCTCCGTTTTAGTCATTTGCCTTCAAACAAAAATGCCACATTGCTGTGATATTCAATTGTATAAAGAATAACAGTGGCATATTCCTTGTCAGCCGGAAGTACCACAAGATCTTCATCATTCTGCAATGCACAGAACCCCTATCCCTCTGCTCTGCTAATGTTACACTTGGGCGGCTTGGCTGAGGCTAAAATACGACTGATAGTACTGTACGTCTAATGTCGTCCACGTCATCTTGTGAGCCACTGTACCGCCAGCTCCACTCCGCTAATGAACTCCATGATATGTAAAGTATGTGGTATAAGAGCGAAATTCAATTCTTTGTTAAGGGCCGAAACGACTCCTTCATCCATGTTCTTGTCCAACAGATTGATGACAAAGCGTGCCGTTCCTTGAGATGACAGCGATCTTTGCATGGTTACAAGATGCTCAAATTTCTTTGTTTCTTTAGCAGTTGTGTCGTCATGGTGAACTCTTTGATGTGCTGCCATAGATATTTGAGAAATGAGAGAACTACAGATAAAAAGAGATGGCAGTTATGTAACTGCGTGCATTAGTATTCAGTTTGTAGATCGTATTTCGTATCCTTTGTTTGAAGATGGCTCGGCTGGTCTTTCGAAATATTATTCACTCTTGAAAACCTATGTGATGTTTAACCACAGCAAATTCAGGCACGCTCTCCTTATCCCGAAAGCTTTGCAGAAATGCAAAATTACTCCAAAACTGTGCATATCCCGCGCGCAGCTTCTCCGGTTAACGAACCTGGTGCGCAATGTCAAAATTATATGAGAACGAAGTCTTTTGCGACGGCTCTGTTATATAAAACATTCTCGGACTTCTTCCCACATCAATTCAGGGTAAAACCTCGAGCTTTCGACGGATACCGCCATCGTCTTCCACAGGAGCAACTGACTGTCAAAACTGCTGCTGTGGTGGTCTTATACAGTCCTTAGACGACTTCTGAATAGTCGGTAATTACGTAAGGCTCTCGCAGATGGTGTCAACGTCTGCAGTGGTGACACTACCGCTCCCGCCGTAGTGTAAACATTATGACGAATATCTCTGGCTCTTCTCTGCATTGAGAGCTCACTTATGTGGAGCGCGAAGACTATCCGCTGTCACAGTTGAAGATTTTCTCACACATCCTCATTTCTACAGCCTCTTGAATTACGGAGTCATAGTATGTAGGAGCCTGAAATTAAACTTTTGTTTCATCAAACAGAATTTTATGCTTGTTAGTGAGGATGTGCTCAGCAATTGTAGGTTTCTCTAGTTCTTGATTTTTAATATGTCGTTGACGTTCTGCACAGCGGTCGGAAAGCAGTCGGAAATGATGCGGATATGCTGACTGACGTAATTGCTTCCACGCTTATAAGGGATGTTGTAAATCCCAGGGATCTTGAGGCCGAGATTATCCTTAACATGGCGTAGCACCTCCTTTATCGTCTTAGGAGGTCGGAAAATAGATCTTATACCTCGTCTTCCCAGCACTCTGCCATTTTGCTGGGTGTAGCGCCACGGAGCGGAAGGGATACAGTCGGTGGTATATCACCTAAATGTTCAACCTTTTCACGTTTCCTTTTCTTGGAGAACGCTGGCATCATATCACGTGACCCAAAGCCATTCTTTTGGAACACTTACTTTAGATGATTAATTTCGGGATACAGATGGTCCTCGTCAGAAAACGTTTTTTGCTCTGTGTACCAGTACACGTATTTAAAGCTGCTCACTTATGGACTGGGAGGTGAAAACTCTGAGCGCTAAGATATTAATTAGTGTGCATCAGCATCCAATACAACTTGTTGGACAGGAACCTGCATGAACTAGCCGCTTTGGCCCTTAATAAAGGATTGAATTTCGCTCCTACAATACGCGCTTTACCTGTCATGGAGTTCATCGGTGGAGTGGAACAGGCGGTAAGGCGTTTCCCACAAAATGACGCTGCCGACTTACGACTTATCACCTGTCGCATTTTAGCCTCAGTCAAGCTGCCTAAATCTAACATCGGCAGAGCAGAGAAACAGAGGTCCGTGCACTGCAGAAAGATGAAGATCTTCTGGTACTTCCGGTTAGCAGAGGAAACACCATGGTTGTTCTTAATACCACTGAATATCAGAGCAAAGTGGAGTCTTTGTTGGGCGGTAGCACATACAAAAGCCTAAAACAGGACCCAACTCTGTCACACAGCAGAAAAAAGGTGTTCCTAAAGACTTCTGGTCTACCAGAGGATGTCATCAAGAATCTTAGAGCAGGAGTATTAGACCTTCTAGACCACATGGACTACCTAAAGTCCACAAGAAAGGTAAACCATTGATACCTATTGTTAGCGCTATTGGTTCTCCTACATACAGGAAGGCAAAATGTTTAACTAATTTGATGACTCCAATAGCTGGTTGGGTGTGAATATCAAATCATTGCGAAAATTAAGCAGGTTACAGTTGGCACAAACAATATTTTAGTCACCCTGGATTTCGTCCCACTATTTACAAAAGTTCCTGCGGAGGACACACCGAAACTGCTTGCAGAGCATTTTCGTCCTGAAACAATAAAGTTGTTCTGGCGTGTTATGACAGCCACCTAGTTTTTGTATGGCAGTAAATTTTATGAAATTATGGGTGGAATGGCTTTTGGTTCTCCACTGTCTCTAGCAATGGTCAACTTTTTATGGGATATTTTGACGAATGTGCATTAAATCTGGCTCACCTTTGTCCATCTTCAGTTTATGGTTATGTTGACGACACATACATGGTCTGGCTACACAGCATAGCAGTTCTTGAGAGCTTCCATGAACTATAAACACTGTGCACCCAAACATCCAGTTCACTGTCGAAACACGGAGGGAAGGCTACCATTTTTAGATGTTTCCGTAAAATGAAATTCGGATGGACGCTTTAGCCACTCAGTGTACAGCAAACAGACGCACACTGATTTATGTCTTACCGCCGAGAGTTTTCACCACCCAGTCCAAAAGAGAACAGCTTTAAATATGCAGGCGCATAGAGCAAAAACGTTTTCTCGCGAGGACCACATGTATACTTGAGTTAATCATCTAAAGTTGTGTTCCGAAATAACGGCTTTCGGTCACATGATACCAAGTCAGCGTTCTCCAAGAAAAGGAAACGTGAAAATATTGAACATTCACGTGATGTACCACCGATTGCATTCCTTCCTTTCTGTAGCGCTACATACAGAAAAATAGGCAGAGTACTGGGAAGACGAGGTATAAGATCTATTTTCCGACCACCTACGCCATGAAAGGACATATCGGTCTCATGATACCTGGAATTTACATCCCTCGTTATTGCAGAAGCAATTACGACAGTCAATCCATCCGCATCGTTTCCTACCGCTGTGCGGAACATCAACTACACTCCTGGAAATTGAAATAAGAACACCGTGAATTCATTGTCCCAGGAAGGGGAAACTTTATTGACACATTCCTGGGGTCAGATACATCACATGATCACACTGACAGAACCACAGGCACATAGACACAGGCAACAGAGCATGCACAATGTCGGCACTAGTACAGTGTATATCCACCTTTCGCAGCAATGCAGGCTACTATTCTCCCATGGAGACGATCATAGAGATGCTGGATGTAGTCCTGTGGAACGGCTTGCCATGCCATTTCCACCTGGCACCGCAGTTGGACCAGCGTTCGTGCTGGACGTGCAGACCGCGTGAGACGACGCTTCATCCAGTCCCAAACATGCTCAATGGGGGACAGATCCGGAGATCTTGCTGGCCAGGGTAGTTGACTTACACCTTCTAGAGCACGTTGCATGGCACGGGATACATGCGGACGTGCATTGTCCTGTTGGAACAGCAAGTTCCCTTGCCGGTCTAGGAATGGTAGAACGATGGGTTCGATGACGGTTTGGATGTACCGTGCACTATTCAGTGTCCCCTTGACGATCACCAGAGGTGTACGGCCAGTGTAGGAGATCACTCCCCACACCATGATACCGGGTGTCGGCCCTGTGTGCCTCGGTCGTATGCAGCCCTGATTGTGGCGCTCACCTGCACGGCGCCAAACACGCATACGACCATCATTGGCACCAAGGCAGAAGCGACTCTCATCGCTGAAGACGACACGTCTCCATTCGTTCCTCCATTTACGCCTGTCGCGACACCACTGGAGGCGGGCTGCACGATGTTGGGGCGTGAGCGGAAGACGGCCTAACGGTGTGCGGGACCGTAGCCCAGCTTCATGGAGACGGTTGCGAATGGTCCTCGCCGATACCCCAGGAGCAACAGTGTCCCTAATTTGCTGGGAAGTGGCGGTGCGGTCCCCTACGGCACTGCGTAGGATCCTACGGTCTTGGCGTGCATCCGTGCGTCGCTGCGGTCCGGTCCCAGGTCGACGGGCACGTGGACCTTCCGCCGAGCACTGGCGACAACATCGATGTACTGTGGAGACCTCACGCCCCACGTGTTGAGCAATTCGGCGGTACGTCCACCCGGCCTCCCGCATCCCCACTATACGCCCTCGCTCAAAGTCCATCAACTGCACATACGGTTCACGTCCACGCTGTCGCGGCATGCTACCAGTGTTAAAGACTGCGATGGAGCTCCATATGCCACGGCAAACTGGCTGACACTGACGGCGGCGGTGCACAAATGCTGCGCAGCTAGCGCCATTCGACGGCCAACACCGCGGTTCCTGGTGTGTCTGCTGTGTCGTGCGTGTGATCATTGCTTGTACAGCCCTCTCGCAGTGTCCGGAGCAAGTATGGTGGGTCTGACACACCGGTGTCAATGTGTTCTTTTTTCCATTTCCAGGAGTGTACATATTAAAAATCGAGAACTCGACAAAGCTACAATTGCTGAGCACATCATCACAGAAACATTAAATACTGTTTGGCGAAACGATAGTTTAATTCCAGGCTCCTACATACTATCACTCTGCGATTCTAGATGCTGTAGAAATAAGAATGCGCGAGAAAAACTTCAACTGCAACAGCAGATATAATCTCAGCATTGCATGGAAGCGTGCTATCGACGCAGAGAAGAGCCAGTGACTAACGTCACAATGTTTACGCTACAGAGGGGAAGGTGGCACTACGAATGCAGACATAATTACCGACCAATCACAAGCCGTCTATGGGCTACCGCAGCTGCGGTTTTAACATTCAGCTGCTCCTCACGAAGGAAATCGTAGAAAGCTCGATGTTTTACCCTGAACGGTCATGGCAAAAAGTCTGAAAACGTTACGTACAACACTGCTGTCGCAAAAGACTTCTGTCTCAAATGCTACAATAGATTTTGTCAGGCAGAACTACTCTGACAAAAGCAAAGCTCCCCCCTGCTGGTTCGGGAGTTAGAATTGACCCTCAGTATTCCTGCTTGTTGTAAGAGACGATTAAAGGGAGTCTCACACTTTTCGGCCTTTATGTGTTCGTCCCCTCTCGGGTTTAACCTCCATCCTTTCCAAATTTTTGTTGCTAGTGCGTACCATCTGGGGACGCATTACATGGTGTTTTTTGTTTGTCCATCATGCACCAAGATCTTGGATGCTACTTATTGTTGTGTAGCGGGCTTTGCACCCAATGTATTATGGGTTGCCTCCTTCTCGTCTCCTGCGTCATACCATCCTTCACGGCACGACAATTCTGGACCATTTCGGCACCCGAAACCCAGCGCAATAGCCAGTCCATTGTGGTGGGGTTGTCATGTATCCTCTTGGTGGTAGCCCCCTGACAACACAGGGATCGCACTGCTGACGCCAGAGCTGAGACCTCTCTGCGTTCTAAGGAGCAGATGCCCATCCTGCTGGGGCACCAGGACTCCTGGCAATGGCCATCC
The DNA here is from genome assembly GCF_023897955.1 of Schistocerca gregaria. Classification (NCBI taxonomy): domain Eukaryota; kingdom Metazoa; phylum Arthropoda; class Insecta; order Orthoptera; family Acrididae; genus Schistocerca; species Schistocerca gregaria. The sequence goes on along the minus strand of NC_064924.1, from coordinate 500,341,390 downwards.
CGCCAGGTGGCTCTTGCTGAGGCTGGGTGGCGCCCATTGGGAGAGCCTCTGGTCGGAGTGGGCAGCATCAGGCCGGATGACCTGCAATGAAACGGGTTAAATCAAATCAAGCTGGTGGTTTCTCAGCCCCAGCAGTCTATAAGCTCGTACAAAATGAATTTGATGCTGCAACCTATGATTCCTGATCGTGACCCTACCTGGCCACACTTGGGAGGGCTGTAGGGTGACTCAGTCTCGTGAACTGTATTTGACTCGGTACCTAGTTTGCTGTGGGACTAATGGAGAGACCTTTTAGGCAATGAAGCCCCAGTTTTTCATAGACCACCTTGAAGATAGGTTTGGGCAGCGTTGTCTAAAATGTGCAGCAGGGCGATTTTGATCCAGGCAGCCTCCCCAGCCCAGTGATGGGTGTTGCTCACCTGTGACAAGCTGGGTGATATTCCCATCTCGTTAACTCCCCATAAAAGCCTAAACTTGGTCCAGGGTCTTCTTTTCCATTGCGACCTCATTTTGCAGTTGGATGAGGAGCTCCGCCACACACCGTCAGGTGGCTTGCGGAGTATGGATGTAGATGTAGATGTACGTGCCATCTTAGAGCATCAAGGTGTCCACTTCATCTGACGCATGCATCGGGGACCCAAAGACAACAAGGGTGCCACTGGTGCCTCATCTTGGCCTTTGAGGGTGGCTCATTGTCTGATAAGGTCAAGGTGATGGTTTACCATTGTGACGTGAAACCATACGTCCCTCCCCCTATGCAGTGCTTCAAGTGTTGGAAGTTCGGTCACATGTCATCTCGTTGTACTTCCAGCGCCACATGAAGGGATTGCAGTCGTCCTCTGCACCTGGGTGCTCCATGTGTGCCTCCTTTCACTTGTGTCAACTGCTCACCTGACTGCCCTGTTCTCTGTAAGGAGTGACGAATCAGGGAAATAAAAACCCTGGACAGGCTCACCTATCAGGATGCGAAGAGGAAATATGAATGGTTTCATCCTGTGCGGATGACTACATCATATGCTGTGACTGCAACTTCTTTGCCCCCCAGTGGCGACAGCTGTCCCTGTGGTTGTTAAGCCTCCAGTGGGCCCTCAGGGCCGCCCTTGCTCTTCCCCTGTGTCTGTGATGGGAAACACTGCTTCTACAGATGCTCCCAAGGTACCTCCTTTGGGAGACTAACCCGCCAAATTGACGGGGATATCGGACCACCCACCCTCGCCAGAGGTACACCAGCCTCCTACAACTTCTATCGTGCGGAAAGGGTCCCTTGGAAGTCTATCTTATAAGGCATCCTGTAGCATGACAGCTGACATCAGTCAGTGGCTCAAGGCACTAGGAGCGCCAGTTCGCAGAGCTTCCTGCTCTTCATCTGTCGCTGGCCCTCCTTCTGAGACTCCCTCCCATGTTGCTCCTAAGGAGCAGTGGGAGGAGGAGAGGAAGAAGAAGAAGAAGAAGAAGAAGAAGAAGAAGAAGAAGAAGAAGAAAAAGCTGGGTATGATGGAAGAGGTTGCCTCTGTGCCATCTGTTATTACCAACTCTGCAACTGAGGACGATTTTCAGGTTTTGGCGTCCCCTGACGACCTCAATCTCGCCTCTTCCTCAGACGCAATGGTGCTCGATTTAGGCTCTCCTTCGGTGGCGGTAGATGACCTGGCGGCATAATCTGCCTCCCCGGTCCCTTCACGACTTTTTCAGTGTCGAAATGCAGCGGTTTTTTCCACCTCCTTGCTGAGCTCTGACAGCTTCTCAGCCTTCACCCTTTCTTTTACATTGCTCTCTAGGAAACTTGGTTTCTGACATTGCGAACCCCCACCCTCTGTGGCTATATCGGGGTTATTATAAGAATGAGGCAGCTTATGAGAGGGTATCTGGTGGAGTCGGCGTCTACGTCCTTAACTCTCTTGACAGCGAGTGTGTGCCTCTTTAAACACCTTTAGAGGCTGTCGCTGTTAGGGTGTGGACATCACAGGCTGTTACCGTCTGCAGTATCTATCTTCCACCAGATGGTGATGTCCCAAATCATGTATTGGCTGTTCTGAAAGCCCAACTGCCGCCACCTTTTTGTTACTGGGCGCCTTCAATGCCCTTAACCCTTTGTGGGATGGATTGATGGCAATAGGCCGATGGACTGTCATTGAGCAAACGTTGGCACAGCTTGACCTTCCTCTTTTAAATAATGGTGCATCCACACTTTTCAGTGTAGCGCATGGCACTTACTCAGCCATTGACCTTTCGGTCTGCAGCCCTGACCTTCTACCATTCATCCAATGGAGTGTGGTAGTGGCCACTTTCCAAACTTTCTGTCACTATCCCAGCGTTACTCACCTGAGCGCCTCCCCAGATGGGCTATGAATAAGGCTGACTGGGACTCGTTCACCTCCATTGTCACTATTGAGTCTCTTTCTCATGACGCCATTGATGTGGTGGTTCACACGGTAACCACCAGCATCGTTTCTGCTGCGGAATCTTCTGGGTCCCCTCGGCGGTGGACTGTGCCTTGGTGGTCTCCAGAGATGGCTGAGGCGATTCACAATCGCAGGGATGCCCTCCAACATCATATGCAGCACCCGTCACTGGATCACCTCATTGAATTTAAGTGGCTCCATGGCCGAGCCCAACACCTTATTCGCCGATGGAAGCTGGAGTGCTGGGAAAAGCATGTCTCCACCATTGGCATCCGTACCTCTCCATCGCAGGTTTGGGCCAAGATTAGGCGACTCTATGGCTATCGAACCCCTGTCGGCGTACCTGGGCTTTCCCTGCATGGAGCAGTCTGTACTGACTCCGACACGATTGCAGAACTCTTAGCAGAGCATTATGCACAGAGTTCTTCTTCTATGAATTACCCGCTGGCCTTCCACTCCCTGAAAGAGCGGTTGGAACGTCGGATCCTTTCATTCCATACACGCCACCCTACAATGCTCCATTCAGTGAGTGGGAATTCCAAAATGCCCTAGCTGCTTGCCCTGATCCCGAGCCAGATCACATCCACTATCAGATGCTGAAACATCTCTCTGTGAAGTGCCAGCGACGCCTCCTTGACCTTTTCAACCGTATCTAGGTTGAGGGTGAGTTCCTGTCACAATGGCGTGAAAGCATCGTCATCCCTATGTTGAAACCTGGCAAGAACTCACTGGAGGTGGACAGCTACCGCTCCATTAGCTTCACCAACGTTCTGTGCAAGTTGCTCAAACACATGGTGAGCCAGAGGTTAAGTTGGCTACTTGAGTCTCGGGGCCTTCTGGCTCCATCTCAGGGTGGGTTCTGTAAGGGGCGCTCTGCTACCAATAATCAGGTCTGCCTGGAGTCTGCCATCTGTACGGCACTTGCCCCTGACAGCATCTGGTTGCCATCTTTTTCGACATGCGGAAGGCATATGATACAACATGGTCACACCACATCCTTTTTATTCAAAATTTTCTGTCGCTTTGTTCCTTTCCCGTGCAAGTTGTTCCCTCCCATAGTTTCTCCCGAGTCCAGGAGACTGGCGTCCCACAAGGCTCTGTCTTGAGTGTCTACCTCTTTTTAGTTGCTATCAATGGGCTCACTGTAGCTGTGGGAACCCTCCATATCGGCTTCTTTGTATGCTGATGACTTTTCCTGTACTATAGCTCCACTGGCATTGCGGTTGCTGAACAGCAGCTGCGAGGCGCTGCCTGCAAGGTGCTGTCTTGGGGCATATCGCAAAGCTTCCAGTTTTTAGCCACCAAAACTTGCGTCATGCATTTCTGCCAGTGTCGCACTGTTCACACTGAGCCACGGTTTTATCTTAACGGCTGACCTCTTGCTGCCATGTAGATGCATCGGGTTTTTGGATTGCTTTTTGATGTCCAGTTAACTAGGCTCCCTCATATTTGGTAGCTTAGACAAATGTGCTGGCGGCATCGTAACACACTTCGTTGCTTGAGTCACACCAATTGGTGTGCCGATCGGTCTACCTTTCTATGACTGTATCAGGCATTGATTCGATCCTGTCTCGATTATGGGTGCCTGGCTTATGTTTCAGCATCACCTTCGTGTTCTGGTTACTTGACCCCATACTTCACTGCGGGATCCGATTCGCAACTGGAGCTTTCTGCACAAGCCCTACAACCAGCATACTTGTGAAGGCTGGTGTCCCTCCATTGCTGATCAGGCGCCAGCGACTACCGGCCGCTTATGATGCACATGTTTGTAACTTGCCAGGGCATCCAAATTACCATCTCCTGTTCCCCAACTCGGCTGTCTATCTTCCAGAACGGCGGCCTCAGTCAGGGTGTACGATCGTGGTTCACATCCGGGCTCTTCTCTCTGGGCTTGAGTCTTTCCCTCTCCCACCTCTTTTCTGAATCCATGTACTTATACCCCTATAGTGTGTGCCCTGCCCCTGCCTTTGGCTGGATTTGGCACAGAGCCTGAAGGACTCAGTCCCTCCTGAGACCCTCTGCCGCCACTTTCTTTCCATCCTTGCCGCGTTTCACGGCTCTGACGTGGTCTATACCGATGGTTCGATGGTTGCTGGTCGAGTTGGTTATGCTATTACTCTTGGGGGTCATTCTGAACAACGCTCATTGCCAGATGGCTGCAATGTTTTCACTGCAGAGCAGGTAGCCATCTCTCATGCCCTAGAGTATAACTGTTCCTGCTCAGGTGAGTCCTTTGTCATCTTTAGTGACTCCCTGAGCAGTTTACGAGCTATCCACTAGTGTTTTCCTCGCTCTCGCCTGGTGTTGGGTATCCAGGACTCCATCCATACTCTTACCCGTTGTGGCCACTCCGTGGTTTTTGGGTGGACCCTTGGTCATGTCGGCATCCCAGGTAATGAACGTGTTGACAGGCTGGCCAAACAGCCTATCGGTGAACTAGTCCTAGAGATTGGCCTTTCGGAATGTGATCTCCAGTCCGTATTGTGGCAGAAAGTCCTTGGTACCTGGCGTGATGAATGACACACCCTGCCTTCACCCAACAAACTTTGGGTTATCAAGGAAACTACAGATGTGCGGCAGTCCTCCATGCGAGCCTCTCGCAAGTGCTCCGTTCTACTCTGTCGGCTATAAATTGGTCATACATGGCTGAAGCATGGTCATTTATTGAGCCACGAGGACCCGCCTCTATGTCGCTATGGATCAGTGTTGAAAGTGGTCCACATCTTGTTAGATTGTCCGCTTTTAACTGCACTCAGGGAGGCGTTTGCGCTGCCTGATACGCTCCCTGCACTTTTAATGGATGACGCTGTAATGGAAGGCTTGGTTTTGAGTTTTATTCATGCAGGGGGCTTTTATCACTCAATCTGAGGGTTTGTCTCTTTTGTGTGTTGAGTCCGGCCTTTGGCCTATGGTTTTATATTGGGGTTTTTAGTGTGTCTCTTGGTGGCTGGCTTTTCCTTTCTTTGGTTTCCATGGTCGGCCAACCACTGTAACACTCTATGTGCTTTTAATTATTCTTTTTTGGTCTTTGTCTATGTCTTTCTCTTTCTGTGTCGTCCCTTGTTACCTCTGTTGCTTGTTTTTATTCCTTGTGGGTTTTCATGATCCTGGAAAAAGGGACCGATAGCCTTTGTAGTCAGGTCCCTTCAACCCCCACAAACCAACCAACCAAAAGCAAAGCTAAGCATCAGAGCCTGGATTTGAATGAACGTTTGGCCTCTTTAGATCTTCTGGCATTTTCTTCTGTCTTTAAATCTAGCCACGAAAGTGTAAATCACATTCTTGTAACTGATGATTTAAGTTGGTAAATCTTCAAATGTGTCATGTCCAGAGAATTTTCCTACTGTTTTTTAAACTTCTGATAGTTTGATGACTTTCTAATTAGAAAAGTGAGGCTCGAAGTCGTCAATATGGCAGCAGCTTCTTTTCTTTTTAGAAAAATTATGGTAAACTTCCAAAAACAGTACAATTTATGCACATGTGGCTATTGTAGATGATCAACTAGTCTCCCTTCGTGGTAAATGCTCATTATGGTTTGCAGGCCCAAGAAGCCTGTTAAATACGGCTTAGTACTAATTTCCTTGTGTGATACAAAGACCAGTTACTTCTGTAATGGGTATTAGTACACTGGAAAACGCTCTGATGGCGATAAGCTGCCAGTCAATGAAAGGAACTAATAACTCCAACGCATTCTTTGTTGTGATTGTATAAACTGATCTGTGCAGTAATTGTAGCATTACTGCTTATAACTGGTTCAGCTCACCTACAGGCTGTAGAAGAGTTAAGAAATAAAGGATCGACTTTTTTATTTTCATGAAATAAGAATAGGCCAGCTGGTTCATCTTTCTAGTTTTACAAATGATGCTGCTCTGGTGTCGCATGTGCCAAAGATAAACAAAGCAGTTCGTCTTGTTTCATCCATGCATCATAGACCTGTTGAGGATTTGTCTTCTCAAAAACCAGAAATCGTATCATACTACAACGCTACTACAAGAGGTGTCGGCAAACTGGACAAAAAGTGCTGCATATGCTCTTTCAGTCAGAGAACTCGACTTTGGCCGATGTGTTTATTTTAGCATATATTGAACATCAGTACAGTAAATGTATATGTTCTACAAAAGAGTGCATGAGATGGTGCTCCTGTCAACTGACGTATGTTCCTGAAAAAGCTAGACCATAATCTTGTGCTACAGTGGGTTCAGAACCCAAGACTTCCACATGAGTCACAACAAATACCTACCAGCTTTTAGGCCCAGATGCTCCAACAGAAGAAACAGTGGAATAGATGTAGGCCCTAAGAATACAAAAACATGCAGAATCTTTCCAACTAGCAAAAAAAGTAAGACTTCGCATCTTTGCTACATCTGCATGAAAGCAATATGTATGCAGTGCTGTTCCCAGGTCTGCAAGCAGTGTTGCAAAAACCTGTTATTTCGAAGACTCAGATTTTACATGTGGTTTTCTTTAAGCTTAAAAACTTCTGTTTAGTTCGTTCTTCAAGAAAAAATACGAAATGTTTCAAAGCATTAATTCCTTATTAGATTATGGAGAACACATAAATGAATTAGTGCACGAGGTGTGTAGTTGTTTTGCTAAATACAACTGCATTCCAGTTTGCCAATCATTAATGAATGTTAATGTTTGGTATTTTCAGGTGTATTTACTTCATATTGAAGGCTCATTCAAATGTAAAACAGAGAACTTAAAAAGGATTCAAATTGTTACATTATCTGCACTGTGAAATAAGAGGTCTGATTGACCGCACTATGGTGTAAGTATTATATGTTTGCCACTATATTAGCCAAACGTTAAGCACATAATGGAGAAAAAGTTTAGCGTAGATTCGAAATTATGAAACACCAGATGAATATAGTCTGGGTAATTTGTGCCCATTTCAAGCAAAAGCTAGTTTTTCTTCCATCTCAGTGTTTTATGATATCATATCTCCTGCACTGTATTGTAACCCTGTACAGTGAGTTCACACAGTTAAACAGCATGTGCCTGCAAGGCCAGCCTAAGGGGGCCGTCTCACTCAGTACAGACGGTGCAGCAAACACTGCACCATGTGCAAACAGCAGTATATGAGCTGGCATGCCAGGTCCTCGGCCACCACATCCAAACCCTGTACTTCGTCCACCGTAGGCTCGATCCCCCTCACGCCCTGGAGCATCGTATCCTCTCCACCCCCAGCTCATTGCCGCGCCTTTACCGTTGTGAGGTTTGCTTTGATCTCTATCCCTCCTACCAACTCTAACCCCACCTTCCTCCCCTCCTCCGAGCTATGTCTGCCCTCCTTTTCCCTTCCCCTGAGCGGTTTTACCTTCCCTACTATGGCCCTAACTTTCCAGCGAACCCCTTTTGCATCTCTGCACTCCCTCCTGACTTGGTTTCCCTCTCCCACCTTGCCCATCTCCTGCCCCTTGCTGCACCACCGCCCCATTTTTTTTATCCCACCCTTTCCAGCCCCCTTTCCCCCACTACCCCTTCCTTTCTCCTCTCTTCCCTCCTCTCAGGCCTCCACTCTTCCTGCACTTTTTACTGTTTGTCATGTGTGCTCTGTCTTGTGGAGTGGTTTAAAATGCTGTCGTTCTGCTGTGGTTCTGTAATATTGTGGCCAACTTACTTTGTGTTTGTGATTTCGGTGTATTTTATGTGCTATGCTCATCGACAACTATGTTTTTGTCTTATGTGGACGTGTTTTAACGATGTCCCACAATGGAAACTCCTTGTAAGCGTATATTTTAACGCCCACTTGCTCCCCTCTTATTGTATTTCTATGTTCATCTTTTTATCACATTTTTTGCATTTCGTTTTGTCCTTTGGATACTGTACTGTCTCTCAGCTGCAGATTATCAGATGTGTTGCTGACAGCGCTCCCATGCTCATATGGGGCCAGGGAATGAAATTATAATAAATAAAAAATAAAAGACCTCGGCCTCTCTTAGTGCATGTTCAGTTGGCTCTATATGCCGACAACATGGCGGTGCTTGCCCTCGGTATCAATGTAGCACGAATAGGGACACTTCTGCAATCTGGATGTGACGCTCTTGACGTGTGGTCATCAAAATGATGGTTGAATTGCAACGCCCCCAAGACACAGGCAGAGGATTTCATAAGGAAGCTGCAGCTTCCAGATCTGCCACCTGTCACAACCACAGGAGGCCCCATACCATGGAGCGAGAATGGCAGCTAACTTGAAAGTACCCTGGACCAACAGTTCCTGCCCATCAGAGATATCAACAGCAGGGCAGTAGGGCGACCTTGCACCCTATAGCTTCTACTGAACCCATTGTTGTCGTAGCCTCCACACCATCACATAACATTGTAACTGATACAGATCAGACCAGAGTTAGAATATGCAGATGTGGCATAGGGAAACACAGCTCCCACTAATATCTGAATGGTACAGAGCATGCAGAACTGGGTGCTGAAGCCCGTTTTCCAACCTCCAAAGAAGATACAGCACACAAATGCTACAACAAGACACTGGCATCATGCTGCCATGTGAAAGTTTCAAGCAGATAGCATGCCAGTTTCATGAAAAGGCAGAAATTTCTCAGAACAGGCTCATTCAGGATTTCAGACACCAAATACACCGCAGGCCAATCGCACAGTGCCCTAACCTGCTGTGGGAGTAAATGGTTGCTACAGCATCTTAAGGATGACACTGAAGCTAGCCAAATAAGAGGAAAATCCACAAAGAGAGGCAAAACTTCACCAAAAAGAAGAAGTACCGCAGCAATAGCATACCAAAAGCTTAAGCTGCGCAACAGGACAGACTTGTTATTTTAAGTGAACAGCACCAGTAGTAGGGTAATGGCGGTACTGGGGCTGATGTTTGTGTGCGTTGCATACATTCAGGGGCAAGATTAAATTTAGGTGACTTATGACTCTCTGGGGAAAATTAGTCTTTCTGTGAACTCCCACCCCACCTCCTCATTGTCTTCCTCCCCCACAACTATCTGGGAAATCCCCAACTCTCTGCCCTCCCACTCGCCAATACAAGCACACACAAATTGATTGACTAATTAATTAAATTAATGAGTTAATTACCCTGTCCCCCTCTGGGAAATTCCCCAGCCCACCTATGCCCTCATCCCAATCCCCTTCCCTTCCCTCATCTGGAAACTGGTAGGAAAAAGATTCAGTATGCACTGAGCTGCTGGAGACGAAGGACACAGGGTGGTTTATTTTCTTTATTTTCGGTGCTACCCTCTAGAAAATCAGCGGGAAAAGCTCAGACCCTCCACCATCTCCCCCTCTCTCACCTGGAGAAATGATGGGAAATGCTAAGTCTGTGGTGAGCTACTTGACTGGAAAGTGCAAGTATTACCTAGTCCAGCAACGTGCCCTAATTACATAATCACACTGATGCAGATTGGTCGTTCCAAGGCGTGGCAGGCAGCGAAAGGCGTCCCCAGAGGCTGAGCAGAAAGCCTCCCCGGTGCGTCTGACAAACCGGTTTCAGGCACTGTCTCTGGCTGAGCCAGATGCAGCTGCCTGCCCTGTTTCAGAGGATCATTCTCAGCCTTCAAGGTCCGGGCAATCGCAGAGGTTGGGCTTACTGGTAGTTGGGAGCTCCAATGTTAGGCGCGTAATGGGGCCCCTTAGGGATATGGCGGCTAAGGAGGGGAAGAAATCCAGTGTGCACTCCGTGTGCATTCCGGGAGGAGTCATTCCTGATGTGGAAAGGGTCCTTCCGGATGCCATGAAGAGCACAGGGTGCAGCCAGCTGCAGGTGGTGGCACATGTCGGCACTAATGACGTGTGTCGCTTTGGATCTGAGGAAATTCTCTCTGGATTCCAGCGGCTATCTGATTTGGTGAAGGCTGCCGGTCTTGCTTACGAGATGAAGGCAGAGCTCACCATCTGCAGCATCGTTGACAGAACCGACTGCGGACCTTTGGTGCAGAGCCAGGTGGAGGGTCTGAATCAGAGGCTCAGACGGTTTTGCGACCGTATTGGCTGCAGATTCCTTGACTTGCGCCATAGGGTGGTGGGGTTTCGGGTTCCGCTGAATAGGTCAGGAGTTCACTACACTCAGCTGGCGGCTACACGGGTAGCGGAGGCTGTGTGGCGTGGACTGGGCGGTTTTTTAGGTTAGAAGGCCTCGGGAAAGTGCGGGATGGGCTGCAATGTCAAAGGGTGCTTGGCAATTACAGGACGTGCTTGGATCAAGGAACATTCGGAATTATAGTTGTAAACTGTTGTAGTTGCGCTGGAAAAGTCCCTGAGCTTCAAGCGCTAATAGAAAGCACAGAAGCTGATATCGTTATAGGTACAGAAAGCTGGCTAAAGCCTGAAATAAGTTCTGCAGAAATTTTTACGAAGTCTCAGACGGTGTTCAGGAAAGATAGATTAGGCAGAATTGGTGGTGGAGTGTTGGTGTCTGTCAGTAGTGGTTTATCTTGTAGTGAAGTCGAAGTAGATACTCCGTGCGAATTGGTGTGGGTGGAGGTTATACTTAACAGCCGAATTAAGTTAATAATTGGCTCCTTCTACCGACCCCCAGACTCCGATGATACAGTTGCGGAACACTTCAGAGAAAGTTTGAGTCTCGTAACAAATAAATACCCCACTCATACGGTTATAGTTGGTGGGGACTTCAACCTACCCTCGGTATGTTGGCAAAAATACTCGTTCAAAACCGGTGGTAGGCAGAAAACGTCTTCCGAGATTGTCCTAAATGCATTCTCCGAAAATTATTTATAGCAGTTAGTCCACGAACCCACGCGAATTGTAAATGGTTGCGAAAACACATTTGACCTCTTGGCCACAAACAATCCAGAGCTGATAGAGAGCATCATGACTGATACAGGGATTAGTGATCACAAGGTCATTGTAGCTAGGCTCAATACCATTTCTTCCAAATCCATCAGAAACAAACGCAAAATAATTTTATTTAAAAAAGCGGATAAAGTGCCACTAGAAGCCTTCCTAAAAGACAATTTCCATTCCTTCCGAACTGACTATGCGAATGTAGACGAGATGTGGCTCAAATTCAAAGATATAGTAGCAACAGCAATTGAGATATTCATACCTCATAAATTGGTAAGAGATGGAACGGATCCCCCGTGGTACACAAAAAAGGTCCGAACGCTGTTGCAGAGGCAACGGAAAAAGCATGCGAAGTTCAGAAGAACGCGAAATCCTGAAGATGGGCTAAAATTTACAGACGCGCGAAATTTGGCACGTACTTCGATGCGAGATGCCTTTAATAGGTTCCACAACGAAACATTGTCTCGAAATTTGGTAGAAAATCCGAAGAAATTCTGGTCGTATGTAAAGTACACAAGCGGCAAGACGCAGTCAATACCTTCGCTGCGCAGTGCCGATGGTACTGTTATCGACGACTGTGCCGCTAAAGCGGAGTTATTGAACGCAGTTTTCCGAAATTCCTTCACCAGGGAAGACGAATGGAATATTCCAGAATTTGAAACACGAACATCTGCTAGCATGAGTTTCTTAGAAGTAGATACCTTAGGGATTGTGAAGCAACTCAAATCTCTTGATACGGGCAAGTCTTCAGGTCCAGATTGTATACCGATTAGGTTCCTTTCAGATTACGCTGATACTATAGCTCCCTACTTAGCACTCATATACAACCGCTCGCTCACCGATAGATCTGTACCTACAGATTGGAAAATTGCGCAGGTCGCACCAGTGTTCAAGAAGGGTAGTAGGAGTAATCCATTTAACTACAGACCTATATCATTGACGTCGGTTTGCAGTAGGGTTTTGGAGCATATACTGTATTCAAACATTATGAATCACCTCGAAGGGAACGATCTATTGACACGTAATCAGCATGGCTTCAGAAAACATCGCTCTTGTGCAACGCAGCTAGCTCTTTATTCGCACGAAGTAATGGCCGCTATCGACAGGGGATCTCAAGTTGATTCCGTATTTCTAGATTTCCGGAAAGCTTTTGACACCGTTCCTCACAAGCGACTTCTAATCAAGCTGCGGAGCTATGGGGTATCGTCTCAGTTGTGCGACTGGATTCGTGATTTCCTGTCAGGAAGGTCGCAGTTCGTAGTAATACACGGCAAATCATCGAGTAAAACTGAAGTGATATCAGGTGTTCCCCAGGGAAGCGTCCTGGGACCACTACTGTTCCTGATCTATATAAATGACCTGGGTGACAATCTGAGCAGTTCTCTTAGGTTGTTCGCAGATGATGCTGTAATTTACCGTCTAGTAAGGTCATCCGAAGACCAGTATCAGCTGCAAAGCGATTTAGAAAAGATTGCTGTATGGTGTGTCAGGTGGCAGTTGACGCTAAATAACGAAAAGTGTGAGATGATCCACATGAGTTCCAAAAGAAATCCGTTGGAATTCGATTACTCGATAAATAGTACAATTCTCAAGGCTGTCAATTCAACTAAGTACCTGGGTGTTAAAATTACGAACAACTTCAGTTGGAAGGACCACATAGATAATATTGTCGGGAAGGCGAGCCAAAGGTTGCGTTTCATTGGCAGGACACTTAGAAGATGCAACAAGTCCACTAAAGAGACAGCTTACACTACACTCGTTCGTCCTCTGTTAGAATATTGCTGCCCAGTGTGGGATCCTTACCAGGTGGGATTGACGGAGGACATCGAGAGGGTGCAAAGAAGGGCAGCTCGTTTTGTATTATCGCGTTATAGGGGAGAGAGTGTGGCAGATATGATACACGAGTTGGGATGGAAGTCATTACAGCATAGACGTTTTTCGTCGCGGCGAGACCTTTTTACGAAATTTCAGTCACCAACTTTCTCTTCCGAATGCGAAAATATTTTGTTGAGCCCAACCTACATAGGTAGGAATGATCATCAAAATAAAATAAGAGAAATCAGAGCTTGAACAGAAAGGTTTAGGTGTTCGTTTTTCCCGCTCGCTGTTCGGGAGTGGAATAGTAGAGAGATAGTATGATTGTGGTTCGATGAACCCTCTGCCAAGCACTTAAATGTGAATTGCAGAGTAGTCATGTAGATGTAGATGTAGATTGTGCAGATCGGAGGCATTGTCTTCTTGGAAGATCTCTCTCTCTCTCTCTCTCTCTCTCTCTCTCTCTCTCTCTCTCTCTCTCTCTCTCTCTCTGTGTGTGTGTGTGTGTGTGTGTGTGTGTGTGTGTGTGTGTGTGTGTGCTCACCTTAATATGCAGGGATCGATTGAGCTAGTGTACAATCCACCACCAGAGGACATTCCACCCTGCACCCCTCACACTCGTCATCCCTGCCACACTCAAAAATAGCGTGCAGGAAAAATCGCTGAGTTGCTGGACTTGATAGACCCTACGACAGGTAATTCAGTTACATTGGAAACGAGATAATAATAAATAATAATGTACTGTTTATTATAAAACTCAATTTACAGCAGTTCTATCTCTCTTTTATTTGGAAGGAAAAGCTCATCATTCTCTACTGTTTATTTATTTTTGGAAGCTGTAGGTCTTGTAAAATACGTCGAAAGGAAATAATGAACTATGTAAATAGACTGTTTTTTCTCGAAAGCACAAGGAATAATGTCATGAAATTAAAGTGAGCATAATTCACTTCATGTAATTACACTGTTACAGATCGTGCTAAACATATCTGGCGAAAAAAAAAAAAACAACTTTCCAATTTCACACACTTTCTTCCTCATGCTCACCATTTGCAGACTGCTGGGTGGTGGTGGGCTCATAGCTGAATGTATGTTGAACAGTGGGCACCGCCTGCGGGAGTACCGAGCTGCCATCAGTAGCAGCCACCAGTCCCCTGCTACCTAATCCTCAACAAAGCATGAGGTGCTGCCATCTCATTGACACCAGACTCACTTCTTGTTTTGCTCCCAAACACACACATTCCATATGAGGTCAATGGAAGCAGCTGCTCTATGTGCTCGCCCAACTGTATAAATATTGACTTTGTTCACAATACCACTAGCAGAGGAAGTTGGGAGAAGCAAACTCCCCACCCCTCCTCCCTCCAATTGCCTTCTCACCTCGGTCTCATCCATCCAGTTACTTCCTGTTAGACAAAGCATCAGGTGGCAGTGATTCTTTGATATTGATACCTGAGAAATACCTATCGAAACACATGCTCTCTTTCTCTGTCTCTCTCTCCCTCTCCCCCCCCCCCTCTCTCTCTCTCTCTCTCTCTCTCTCTTCCTCCCCCCCCCCCCCCACCCTCTCTCTCTCTCAAGTGGCTACTTCCTACCCAACGCCACCTGAAAGCACACTAATCCCTAAACAAAGTAGTAGATACCTGGTAAATGCCTAGCCATCTTCAAAATGCTGGGATGTGTACGTCTTGGAAATAGTCCATTTGCACTATCCGCACTCAATAAAATTCATTCACTAATTAATTAAATCGATACCTTCTGTGTGGGACAGTTTTTCCTTGCTTCCTATTAGTGGATACTAGGACTGGAATAATTGGCAGGGATTTCTGGGGTTCAATCCTCCAGATCCCAGTTTTCAAACACTACTCTTCCCCCTTTCAAATTTTTTCTTGCTTTCTGTTGGTGGATACTGGCACAGGTGAGTCATTTGGCGGGAAATGCATTACACTGAAAGTAGCTGAAAATGATAGTGAGAATTTCAAATTTCTTTTCCATTGCACAATGTCCTTAAGCAATCTGTGGGAGACATGACAGGGATTTGAGTGGAGCGTGCTCACAATAGTACTATTGGAAACAATAACTTGATGAAGCAGGAATTTGAAATCACAACTGGAAGCAGTACTGTGTAAAATCATATACGTAAATTCAAATTTTGGCTCGAATTTACGCTGTCATTGTTATGTAATATCCGACCACCTACAGATCTGCTAACCGTATTTTTTCAAGGCTTATAGAATTCCCAAGTTGGTTCTCTCTACTACACCAGGAAGAAGAAATCCGAATGGAGCTACCGCGTGATAGTTTAGTAACAACAACAAACCCATGTTTATTGAAACAAATACCACTGCACCACTCCATTGCAAGACAATGTCCAATGGAATGTATTCAGAAGCACTCAGGCTACACACAACAGCTATCTGCACATGGGCAGGGCTCTTTGTAAACACAGACAGTTGAAGCATGATCACATTTCCATAGTAGTTGCCACGATTAGGTATCTGAGATACTTCTGTAGGCCACCGCCATGCGTTGACCATGCCAGCAGCTGCAAGCCCATCCGCTGGTATCCATACTCAGTCGCACCAAACGCTCAGAGGTCAGAGAGATTGTCACTAAACAGTCAACCGATCTAGTTACAAGGGGGGAATAATAGTCCAGCACAAACATCCATCGTAGTGTACTTTCTCGCGCAACACATGTCCGTTTCTGTCGTTGTTCACGCAGCGTACTGGATACTGCACTAGTTCAGTCATCCAGACAGCGCCGCTGCTGGGACATGTCCTTGTGTCCTCGGGCAAGAGCTGATGGGAGGACATTCTTTGTAACTAATCCACGGCTTTCAGTCATTCGAAGCCTCATGCTCACTCGTGCCGCCGGTCGCGACGCACTGCATTCCACCCCGATATAGACTCTCCCCAGTATACTCAATTCGAGACAGCAGTGTTGTTGACCATACACCTCGAATTTCCCACGTGAAATGTAAATTCTATATTTCTTCTTAGTATTCCCTCATAATGTAACAAAATCTGTTGTAATATGCTTAATATTTGTTACGTCCTGCATCACAGGACTAGAATATTAAACTCATTTTAGGCTCATATCGCACTGGTAAGAGCATGCTCTACCTTTGTCAAGGATGCTTCCTCATTTTCGAAGCCTTGTAAAGTACACAAACGCTTCGTCATACATAAAGTCTCCTAAGGTGGCAACACAAAGAAGTCGTAAATATCAGGTATATACTAAGTATCATTTCATAAATTCAGTTGTAACTTATTTTATAATGATGGTCATCTGTCCCTGTGTAGGTGAGAGATGGAAATTTCGTTAAAAGATCTCGCCACAACGAAAAAAGCCTTTGATTACCGTTCCAACTCACGAAACATATCAATGATACTCTAGCTGTCGCTTCCACCCACTAGGCGGCATGTAGTGGATATCAAATTGAGAGTTTAATTAATTAAATTGATCAAAAGAATCACTTTGCATGGGGAGTTAATTTTTCCAGCAGTCGGACTGCACTCGCCAGACAGCTCAAATGGAAATCCTTGGATTGAAGACGATGATCTTTTAGGGGAACACTATTGAGAACCAACATCTGAAGCTGTGTGGAGAAGGATTATATCACTGCCAACACACATTTCGCATAAGGACCACGAAGATAAGATACGAGAAAATAGCCCTCATAAGGAGGAAAGTCCCTGGGAGTAGACAACATTCCATTAGAACTACTGACAGCTCTGGGAGAGCCAGTCCTGACAAAACTCTACCGCCTGGTGAGCAAGATGTATGAGACAGGTGAAATATCCTCAGACTTCAAGAAGAATATAATAATTCCAATCCCGAAGTAATCAGGTGTTGACATATGTGAAAATACCGAACTACCAGTTTAATAAGTCAAGGCTGCAAAATACTGAGGCTAATTCTTTACAGACGAATGGAAAAACTGGTAGAAACCGACCTCAGGGAAGATCAGTTTGGATTCCGTAGAAATATTGGAACACATGAGGCAACACTGACCCTACGACTTTCCTTAATCTATCTTCTAAGATAAAGCAAATCTACGTTTCTAGCATTTGTAGACTTAGAGAAAGCTTTTGACAATATTGACTGTAATACTCTCTTTCAAATTATGAAGATGGCAGGGGTAAGATACAAGAAACGATAGGCTATTTACAATTTGTACAGAAACCAGATGGCAGTTATAAGAGTCGATGGACATGAAAGGGAAGCAGTGGTTGGGAAGAGAATGAGACAGGGTTGTAGCCTCTCCCCAATGTTATTCAATCTGTATATCGATCAAGCAGTAAAGGAAACAAACGAAAAGTTCGGAGTAGGTATTAAAATCCATGGAGAAGAAATAAAAACTTTGAGGTTCGCCGATGACATTGTAATTCTGTCAGAGACAGCAAAGGACTTGGAAGGAAGTTGAACGGAATGAACAGTGTCTTGAAAGGAGGACATAAGATGTACATCAACAAAAGCAAAACGAAGATAATGGAATTTAGTCGAATTAAGTCGGGAGATGCCGAGGGAATTAGATTAGGAAATGAGGCACTTAAAGTAGTAAAGGAGTTTTGATATTTGGGGAGCAAAATAACTGATGATGGTCGAAGTAGAGAGGATATAAAATGTAGACTGGCAATGGCAGGGAAAGCGTTTCTGAAGAAGAGAAATTTGTTAACATCGAGTATTGATTTAAGTGTCAGGAAGTCGTTTCTGAGAGAATTTGTATGGAGTATAGCCATCTATGGCGGTGAAATATGGACAATTAATAGTCTGGACAAGAAGAGAATAGAAGCTCTCGAAACGTGGTGCTACAGAATAGTGCTGAAGATTAGATGGGTAGATCACATAACTAATGAGTAGGTATTGAATAGAATTGGGGAGATGAGGAGTTTGTGGCACAACTTGACTAGAAGAAGGGATGAGTTGGTAGGACATGTTCTGAGGCATCAAGGGATCAGCACTTTAGTATTGGAGGGCAGTGCGGAGGGTAAAAATCGTAGATGGAGACGAAGAGGTGAATACACTAAGCAGATTCAGAAGGATGTAGGTTGCAGTAGGTACTGAGAGATGAAGAAGCTTGCACAGTGTAGAGTAGCATGGAGAGGTGCATCAAACCAGTGTCTGCACTGAAGACCACAATAGCAACAACAACAACAAGGAGGCATGTAGGCAGTCTTCCTTCTC
The DNA here is from genome assembly GCF_023897955.1 of Schistocerca gregaria. NCBI lineage: Eukaryota > Metazoa > Arthropoda > Insecta > Orthoptera > Acrididae > Schistocerca > Schistocerca gregaria. The sequence continues at coordinate 500,323,208 of NC_064924.1, read as the reverse complement.
TCTGTTTGCGAGTGGAATAGGAAAAGGAATGACTAGTAGTGGTACTGGATACCCTCCGCCACACACACACACAGTATGATGGTTTGCGAAGTAACCATATAGATGTAAATGTAAATTTAGTCTACCTGTAAATAGTCATTCCATCCATTTATAGGCACACAAAACTCCTGGAAAGGACGTTGTCTCTTATTCATCGAGAAAACAAAAGACAGAACATTTGGTGCTGATTGTCTCTCGGTAAATAATCTTCATGTAAGTCCCTAATTTTCTCATTGCAGTCACTTCGTGTGATGTATGTGGGAGATAGTAATTAGTTTGCCCACAACACTTAGAAGAAGTGGTATAGAGATGACCTCTCAACTCCCCTTTCGTAGGAGTGTCATTCACCTGCTGTATTCTGACGAATCTTCCAGTCTTCGATATATAGCATTTGAATTCATATGATTTCCAAGAGTAAGAGGTGAAGAGAGTGGAGGCACAAACACATACAGAAAATTTGCGCATTTGCGTTAGGTGTCGACAATTTAACATTTAAAATCAATTTCAGAATATATAATGAGAAGTCGTGTCATGATCACCAGATCAGAAGTGAAATGAAATCGGTAAAATTACGAAAATTGACGGGATGTACGGATAAATTGAGGTAATTACGCCAAAATGAAGGGAGAATGAGGGAGTACTTACATGTCTGCTTGCAGCAGGAAAATTCTTGTACATGGGAACGAGTATGTGACCACATGAGAAATATGAGAAGAAGATGACATGGAAGCATTATGAACCAGGGAAACAGTCATTTTTTGCCGACAGCAATAGGATGGTTGGAATAGAATGATTAAGGCGGATGACTACAAAATGCAGAATAATAAATCGATTTATGTCGGATCACATGCCCAATTATCGGCAACCGCATTATAAATTTTTATAAAGTGTCCCTAGCGAAAGAGCATTTTATTACCACCTTGGGGACTGCAATACACAATTACAGAATGGATTGCATGTTTGACTCTGTGCAAGATTGTTTATGTGTTTTAAGCTCTAATAACCAGTGTTTAAAATGTCCATCTCTGTAGTTCCTACCAATCACAACCATGCGGTGATAGCTAACAAATACCTTACAGAATCGTTGCTGCATGGTTTTCAGCAACATTGTGCTGTATGTCTGTTGAGGTGATAGGGATACATACGAGTTAACTGCTGTCTTCGATGTTTTCCTGGAATAGGGAACCACTTGCGGCCAAATTGACATGGGTTTGCATTAAAGGATGATAGAAGATGGAATAATCAGTTGAGAGAGGTTGGAATGAGGTATGATTTAATGGTGGACTGATAATGCATTCTAGTGAGAGGGAGATGTTCCGACAGGTCATTTATCACACATATACCCATTTTTTCGTTGTTCTGTCGAGAGTGTATCAACTGTGTGGTACAACCTGCGTTTTACTAATATATAACTGTGTGTTGTGTGAGTGACACAGAGCGATAGGGACAAAAAAAATTTGCACAGGGAATGTATGTTAGGTGTTGGAAATATACTGTGTTTCCTGCATTGGGGTATTAATAGCGTTTCATTCCACGTGACTAATATATCGGAGATCACACTACTTTAGCATATAGCATGTTTAAGGACAGAACCATATAGCCTTATGAGTATGTGTTGATGTTATACAATCATTTCTCTCATTCCAATACCTTCTTGGTGCGGAATCCAACCCTTCAACAATACTACAGAACTGATAAAACAAGTGATTTACATACAATGTTTCAAACTCCTTCCGTCTGGAGCTCCATCAGGCAAAAACCATACCTTTCTTCTTCTTCTTCTTCTTCTTAATCGTTTGTTATATCACCACAACGCTCTCAAATGTATCAGGCTCTCATTAACTATAAACCAAAAAAGGGTGCTAACGTCCTCAGCATGTATGCCTCTAGAGAGATCACGTGTAAATGGATGGGTTATGTGAGTAAGATGGATACAGAACAGTTTTCGCAGGACGGTAGTTATGATATTGGCGTGAGAATACCGCTCTATATCACAGGCGTTGGTCGTCTGTGCAAGTTTGGAACATGCGATACGCTCTTTCCAAAAGCAAAATATCAAATTGTGTTGATTATGGGGAACTCAGCTCGTTTTGTTCCTAAATAAGTCTTGGGAATGTCAGTTCCAAATTAAATCAGGGACAATATTATAGAATGAAGGCTTTCACGACTAGATGGTATGTTTGCTGGTAAACCTTTCTTGGACCACAACCTCATATCCCAAAAGGTTTACCAGAGACAATTGCAGAGAGGGTTGGTTAAAGACAGATAAAAAGGTACAAAATGCATAGAGAGACCATCAAGAGTTTTACTCAGGATCCACGAATCCAAGAATAGATTATGACTCCCATCCACATAGGGAGAGATGGTCATTCGTAATAAAAACTCAACAAATTTATAAAGTGTTTCACTAAGGAACGTAATTTTTGCAGCTTCTCTCTACTGTTGGATATTTCCTACATAAAGAAACAGTATTTGCATTATGAGGTGTAGACAGTGTAAAAAGGTTCTTGATATGTCCTCATGTATGAGGGTTGCTCAGAAAGTTATGCACTGCATTTTTTTCTTCAACAATTCTTTACTGCATAGAATGAGAAATACACAAACGACAGAATGGTCTTTTATCTACACACCCTATTTTTGCACGTAATCTCCATCTCATTCTATGGCCTTTCTCCAGCGCGAAAAAAGTGTGTGTATGCCCTGTAGGTACCAGAGGCTCTCCCTCCCAAAAAGACGTCAGTTCTACTTGAGGTCTGGAGCAACTGGGTTCTGAGCACTCCAGCGTCCACATATGTGACCTGTATCCCACGCACACAACTGTCTAAAATTGGTGACGTGAACTCAGTAGCCGTTTCAGGAGAAAACTCAAGGTGTCTCTTGCCAGCAGATTTAACTGGAAAGAACTGTCTCGGTTCTGAAAGGCAAGACGCTTACGTCACGTAGGCACAGCGTAAGTTGCTCTGGTAGAAAACTTGTGAAGATCCGACTGGGGCCTTTGAAATAAATGTTTTAAACAAATTCCCTAATATATTCCTTGTCTGGCTGGCATCCTGTACAACTGCAAAGAGAAAATTAGGGCCTAATATGAAGATTTTTACCAAGAGACAATCAGCAGTAGATGTTCTATCTTTTGCTTTCTCGATAAATAAGTGTAACATTACAGGACATATTGAAGTATTCGATACTGTAGACTTTCAGGGGATGTCGATACAGATATGCAAAATGTAAAGGGAAACTTTGGTGATGTTTAAATATTGTACTGTGTCAATATTAGGACATTTTGCACAGAAAGAACAAAAATAGAATTAATGTAAATATATATTAGTGTTAGTAACCTATTTTCATTCATTTTTGTAATTATATTTCATTTTGTAAAAGAAAGACTCACTGTTTGCTGTAGCTCTGATTAATTGTATAAATTATCAGTTTTGAGCTAAATTATTTCGTATAATGTGGACGGGATACTTTTGAAAACTCACCAGCTAAAGAGAGGGTCTGTGAGTGAACGTTTAATGCACACTTCTGGAACTTTCTATGGAGAGGTTCTGTATTGTGATCGCAAAAATACGAAAACTTGTGAAGACTGTTTCATAGCCTAGTTTCGAAAGACGATTTGTATCAGGAAATATTGCTGTAGAGATTTATTTACGTTTTGAAGCACGATTTAAATCATTTTACATATAAATAGTTGTTCTAAATCACTCAAGAAATATCCAGAATCAAATGTCAAGATATTTCTGGAAACATCGGTACAAATCTGGTGAAGGTTATCCAGAAGCTGGTAGAAAAATGTTATTAAATCTATTTGGAAATTATGCTTGTAAGAATTTATATATACTGATCCTTTTACTTACTTTAATCTGTACTAAAATTCTGTAATGTCTAATTTAGTTTTAAGTCGTGAATTGCTATCGTATTGTAAACAAAACATTGTCAAAGACTCTCATTGTTTGGAAAGATATTAATACACCTAGGAGTTGTCAGTTGCCAGTTCAGATATGCAGTGCGGTTAGCTCTGAGAGTCAGTTGTTGAGTCTGTGAAGTCTGTCAGTTCTGTTTGTAAATAAACGTCTGTAATGAAGAATTACTTGTTGTCGTCAATATGAACTCAAGACCTTTTTGCACGAAGCAGACACCTCCTAATGCAACGTTTTAATTTGGTTGAGGAAGCTGGGATCGCTATAAGTGCAAACAAATTGAAGTGGAACGTTTTAATTTGGTGTTGAGGAGCTGAAATATTATATAAGACATCATTCTTCCATGAGTTTTTTGTGCCTGTAAATGAATGGAGAGACTGTTTATACATAAACTAAATTTACTTTTACATCATTGTGCCTATTTCCCAAGACATCGTGCAGTGTTTGGCAGGGGTACCATGTACAAACAGTAGTCATTCCCTTTCATGTTGCATTCGCAAATAGAGCGAGGGAAAAAGACTGTCCTTATGATCGTTATTTTCTCTTACCTTATCTTCATGGTCCTTACGGAAATGTATATCGGCGGTGGTACAATCCATCAGCATTCAGCTTCAAATGTTGGGTCTCAATAGCGTTCGTCGGAAATATCATCGTCTTCCTTCCAGGGATTCCAGTTTGAGCTACCTGGCGATTGTAATCTGACTGCTGGAAAAAAATTACTCCCCATGCAAAGTGACTCTCACGATGAATTTAATTAATAAACCTATCAATCTGATATCGGCGACGTGCCGCTGAGTGGATGGAAGCGAGAGCTAGAGTATCACGGATATGATTTGTTAGTCGGAGCGGTAATCAGACGCTTTTTCGTTGCAGCGAGATCTTTCACCGAAATTTCAATCTCCCACTTACACAGGAAGAGATGACCATCGTTATCAAATAAGCTACACTATGTGATCAAAAGTAACCGGATACCTGGCCGAAAATGACTTAGAAGTTCGTGGCGCCCTTCATCGGTAACGCTGGAATTCAATATAGCGTTGGTGCACCCTTAGCTTCTATGACAGCTTCCACTCTCACAGGCATACGTTCAATCAGGTGCCGTAAGGTTTCTTGGGGAATGGCAGCCCGTACTTCACGGAATACTGCACTGAGGAGAGGTAGCGATGTCGGACGGTGCGGCCTGGCACGAGGTCGGCGTTCCAAAACATCCCAAAGGTGTTCTGTAGGAATCAGGTCTGAACTCTGTGCATGCCAGTCCATTACAGGGATGTTATTGTCGTGCAACCACTCCGCCACAAGCCGTGCATTATGAGCAGGTGCTCGATCGTGTTGAAAGATGCAATCGCCATCCCCGAATTGTTCTTCAACAGTGGGAAGCAAGAAAGTACTTAAAACATCAATGTAGGCCTGTTCTGTGATAGTGTCACGCAAAACAACAAGGGGTGCAAGCCCCCTCCATGAAAAACACGACCACACCATAACACCACCACCCCCGAATTTTACTCTTGGCACTACACACACTGGCACATAACGCTCACCGTGCATTCGCCATACCCACACACTGCCATCGGATCGCCACATGGTGTACCGTGATTCGTCACTCCACACAACGTTTTTCCACTGTTTGATAGTCCGATGTCTATGCTTCTTACACCAAGTGAGGCGTCGTTCGGCATTTACCTGCGTGATGTGTGGCTTATGAGCAGCTGCCCGACCATGAAATCCACGTCTTCTCACCTCCTACCTAATTGACATAGTACTTGCAGTGGCTCCTGATGCAATTTGGATTTCCCTTGTGATCGTCTGGATAGATGTTTGCATATTACACGTTACGCCGCTCTTCAACTGCCGGCGGTCTCTGTCAGTCAACAGGCGAGGTCGGCCTGTACGCTTTTGTGTCCCTTTGCGTTTCCACTTCACTATCACACCGGAAACAGTGGACCTTGGGATGTTTAGGAGTGTGGAAATCTCGCGTACAGACGTATGACACAAGTGACCACGTTCGAAGTCTGTAAGTTCCGCGGAGCGTCCCATTCTGCTATCTCACGATATCAAATGATTACTGAGGTCGCTGATATGGTGTACCTGGCAGTGGGTGGCAGCACAATGCATCTAATATGAAAAACGTACGTTTTAAGTGTGTCCGAATAGTTTTGATCACATAGTGTGTATTACCGAATTTATGAAACGATATGTAGTATATACCTGATGTTTACAACTCCTCTGCGCTGTTACTTTAAGAGACTTTGTATATGACGAAGCGTTTGGTTACTTTAAGAGAGTTCGAAAGTGAGGAAGCATCCTGTGACAGAGGTAATGCATGCTCTTAGCCATGAGCCTACGATGAGGGAATACTAAGAGGAAATATAGCCTATGCCATACTATTACTGGATTTTCGCAACAAGTAACGATAGTTTATAAATGTGAAAACGCATGTATGCCTCGATTTCTTCTGTGTTCGAAAATAAGTCGTATAAAAGGAAGAAATCTACGTTTCGCGTGAGAAATTCGAGGTTTATGGTCAACAACATCCCTGTCACGGATTGGGTAAACTGGGGAGGCCTACATCGGGGTGGAATTGCAATTAGAACTATACGAGTGTCCAGGCCACTCCCGCTTGTCTCGCAGTGTGCCGCGGCCGGCGGCATGACTGGGCACGAGGCTTCCGTCGATCACAAACAAAGAATGCTCCGGCCTGTCGCTTCTTGCCTGCAGCTGCAGGGACAAGTCCCGGCGGCGACAAAAGCACAAGTGTGTGTTGCATGAGAAGATTCATTATGACAGGTGTTGGCGCTGGATGGTTATTCCCCCAATGTAAAATGATCAGTTGACTATTTGGTGAGAATCTCGCCATCCTCTGAGTATTCGGTAAGACCAGCATGCGCGTGGCAGAGGATGAGTGTGCAGCTGGCAGTGTGGCCAACGTGCGGCGGTGGTCTACGGAAGTTTCTGCAATCTCTGACTTCTAATCATGGCAATTACTGCGAAACGGATCGTGTATGTGTTTACAAATTGCCCTGTCCATGTGGTGATGGCTGCTGTGTATGGCGTTGAATGCTTTTCAATACGTCCCAGTGGACTCTGCCTTGCAACGGAAAGGTGGAGTGGTATTCGTTTAAATAAATATGAATTTGTTGTTGTTACTAAACAATACTGCACTCCTTCTTCCTGTTGTAGCACAGAGAATCATTTTGGTAATTCTAGAGTACTTCAAAAAATACACTTAGCAGACCTGTAGGTATTCAGGTGTCACACAACCATGATGGCATAAATTCACGCCGAAATTTGAAATTATGATTTCATACAGCAGTGCTTCCAGTTGCGATGTCAAATTCGTGATTGATCAATTTATCCAATATTAATGTTGGGAGCACACTCCTCTCACACCTCTGCCAAGTCTCCCGCAGTTTGCTTAAGGACATTGTGGAATTTGAAATTCTCACTATCATTTTCAGGATTCCCCCAGGATGCAAGGAAAAAGTCCGGAAGGAGGAAGAGTAGGGTTTGGAAACTGGGCAGTTGTAGAATCGACTCCCACAAATCACTGCTAAGTACACCAGGCCTAGTATCCATCAATAGAAGGCAAGAAAAACTGTCCCACAAAGAGGGTATCAATTTAATTAATTAATCAATCAATTTGATTGAGTGGAGATAGTGCAAATGGACTATTTCCAAGACACCCACAGCCCAGCATTTTAGGGAAGGCTGGGGATTTACCAGGAATCCACTACTTTGTTCAGGACAAAAGATGAGTTAGTGTAGTTTCTGGTGGCGCACGACAGATACTCGCTGGACAGGAAGTAGCCACTTGAGAGAGAGGAGAGAGACAGACAGACAGACAGACAGAGAGAGAGAGAGCAATAAAGAGAGAGGGAGGGAGCATGGGGAGGGAGGGAGGGAGGGAAAGAGAGAGAGAGAGAGAGAGAGAGAGAGAGAGAGTCTTTTTCGACAGGTATCAATACCAAAGAGTTACCATCACCGGGTACTTTGTCTGACAGGAAGTAGTCGGAGGGGTGAGGGAGAGAAGAGAAGGCAATTGGAGGGAGGAGGGGTAGGGAGCTTGAGTCTCACAGTACCCTCTGCTGGTGGTATTGCAAACTAACTAAGTCCATATCCATACAGCTGGGCGAGCACATAGAGCAACTGCTCCACTGATCTAGTATGGAAAGTGTGTGTGTGCGTGCAAAACAAAAAGTGGGTCTGTTATCAATGGGACCCCAGCACCAGATGCTTTGTTCACGGATTAAGTAGCAGGAGACCAGTGGGTGCTAATGATGTCAGTCTGGCACTCCCAAAGTCGCCGTCCGCTGTTCAACACACATTCAGCTGTGACGCCGTCATTGCCCCGTAGTCTGCGAATGACGTGCGCGAAGAAGCAAGTGTGCAATCGGGAAGCTGTTTTTTTCGCCAGGTACAGGGTGACATTTATTGAATTATACGAAAAAGGTAATTTAGTTACATACTAAAGTGTGCACACACTTTAATCAATACTTAAACGTCACTACAGATATTTGGATTTAGGTTATGACATGTTCGATATGGCTGCCGTCATTGGCGATGATGTGGTGCAGACGAATAACAATATTCTGCATGACCCACTGAGGTATCGATGCTATCAATGATCTCCTGACTGCCTGTTTTCAGCTTAGCAATGGTTTTCGAGTTATTACTGTATACCTAGTCTTAAATATAGCTCCACAAAAAGGAGTCGCATGTGTTCAGATCTGGAGAATATGGCGGCCAATCGAGGCCCATGTCAGTGGCCCCTGGGTACCCCAGAGCCAGAATGCTGTCTCCAAAGTGCTCCACCATGACATCGAACACTCTCCTGTTTCGATGGGGTCGAGCTCTGTCTTGTATGAACCACACCCTGTCGAAATCAGTCACTTTGGACAATGGAGATGATATCATCTTCCTAAACCTTTCGATAGTCACTGTGCCACCAAGGTGTAATGTACTGATGATCCCGTGTCTAAACATTGTATACCACACATTCACCTGATGAAGTTGAAGAGACTTCTCGATCGCGAAATGCGCATTCTCAGTCCAGAAATGCGCCAGTTTTGCTTATTGACGAACCCATTGAAATTCAAGTGGGATCCGTTGCTAAACCAAACAATACATCGCATACTAATTCCCATTATCTCCATGGCTATCCGTGCAGATTGAAGATCCTAACGCAAATTGTTCAGAACTTACGACGATTTTATTACATATAAACACACATCAAAAAAAGTTTTGCATAGCCCTGGTTCCCAGAACTCCTGAAGATAGACGTTGACTCTGGGTATTGTATCACAGACACAGTCCCTTTGACTGTTCAGAGACGTAATTAAACCAGCCCAAATATATAAACAACCATACATGAGCAGCGCCTATTAGACAGAGGAGGTCTGTAGTTCAACCATGCCTAGACGGTCAATACCGCGGTTCTGTCACGTCTGCATTGTTACTTTGTGCCAGGAAGGGCTCTCAACAAGGGAAGTGTCCAGGTGTCTTGAAGTAAACGAAAGTGACATTGTTTGGACATGGAGGAGCTACAGAGAAACAGGAATGATCGATGACACGCCCGAGGGCTGCTACTGCAGTGACTGACTGCTACCAACGGATTATGTTTCGGAGGAACCCTCACAGTTACGCCACCATGTTGAGTAATGCTTTTTGTGCAGCCACAAAACGTTGTGTTATGACTCAAACTGTGCTCAATAGGCTGCAAGAAGTGCAACTTCACTCCCGACGTTCATGGCGAAGTTCATCTTTGTAACCACGACACCATGCCACACAGTACAGATGGGCCCAACAACATGCCTAATGGACCGCTCAGGATTCGCATAAGCATTCTCTTCACTGATAAGTGTGGCTTATGCCTTCAAACAGACAATTGTCGGAGACGTTATTGGAGGCAACCCAGCCAGGCTGAACGCCTTAGACACACTGTCCAGCGAGTGTAGCAAGGTGGAGGTTTCCTGATGTTTTGGGGTGGTATTATGTGGGGCCGACGTATACTGCTGGTGGTCATGTAAGGCTCCGTAATGACTGTACGATACGTGAATGCCTTTCTCCGACCAATTGTGCGACCATATCGGCAATGGTTATTCCTGTCAATTTGTTTTTGGTGTGGTGATGAGGGAGGGGGGCGAGGAGTAGGGGTGTAATGTCCTCTATGGCATTGTGCGCTAGCTCAGTCGATCCCTGAATGTCAAGATGAGAATACACACGAAAATTTTCCGACAAGACAACCCTATGTCCTTCCTCTCCAGCAGCTCAGCACAGTCTGAATCTTTTTCTCACCCATTTCCAGATGGAGGTGTGAGTTGAGGGGATGAGAGGGATGGGGACTTCCCAGAGGTGGAGGGGGTAGTTAATTGATCAATTTAATTAATTAGCCAATTAATTTGATGTCAAATGTCTGCGAGGATTGGCGAGGGGTAGGGGGAGGGTCCTGCATTTACCAGAGGGTTGGGGAAGGAGGAGGAGGAGGAGGAGGAGGAGGAGGAGGAGGAGGAGGAGGAGAGGTGAGGGTTTTCTCAGAAAGACTGATTATCTCCAGAGGGTTATTTATCAACCCTCAGGGGATCCTAAATCATTTAGCATAGCAATCGGTTTGCCCCTGAATGTATGGTTGTCCCTGAATGTATGCAACCCACACCGACACTTTGTCCCAGTAGCACCCTCGGCCTCTCTAATGGTTTTGTGACTAAGGAGCACTTAACAATTAAACTGTGCATTTAGGTAAGCCAAGTTTTCATGCCCTTTATTGTTTCTGCATTTGCCTTTATGTAGAAGCGAATTAAAGCTTGGTTGATGGGAACTGAAATATTGTGTTTTTACAATGTTACACTGTTTTTGAGGATGAGTGGGGGATTCTTCTTTCCGTGTTCCGTTTCTTGGTTTGCTATAGCCAATATATCAGTGGAAGAAATTCTTCAGTCTCTTGTTCAACAACAGCAGGCTTCTCCATGGCACTAAACAATTTGGCAACTTCATAGATGCAGTAGGGTTCTTCACTGTTGATGCAACTCTCACCGTTTCCTTCATATGCTGATACTGAGGAGGATTACGGCACGTAGAAAGGCTACATTTTCCAACATTTCCAAGCTCTTGGTGTCACCGACCTCGCCGTGCATAAGGCTTTCTTTCTGTCATGTTATTGCTACTCACATTGAGTTCTACTGTTTTCAAAATTGGCTGCAACAGTCGTCAGAGCTTGAGCAGTGGAGCTTTATGGTTCAAATGGCTCTGAGCACTATGGGACTCAGCTGCTGTGGTCATTAGTCCCCTAGAACTTAGAACTACTTAAACCTAACTAACCTAAGGACATCACACACATCCATGCCTGAGGCAGGAGCTTTATGGGCTTAGCCGTCATTACCAGTTTGTTACTGATGTTTACTGGGATTCTTATGCTGATTCGATAGTTCCTGATGCTATAAAACACTTGGTCCCTAATAGAGATGTTCGTGAATGTGCTTTACAATGTGAAAATATCTCTTAGACAGAGGTTTTGAACATTGCCCAGTCTTTCGAACTATCTAGGGAAACAGGAACTCAGACAGAAGCTTGGTGTGAAGTGGTCACGATTGCATCTCCTCCTTAGCTGCCTTCAATTAGCTCATGGCGGAGATTGATGTTGCGGCTGTGCAATCACAGTGATCACGACGCATAAAGCACTGCCATTCTAAGCCGCAGCAGTCAGCATCACAACAGCACTCATGTGCCCCTCTTCCATCGTGCCCTTATTGCTTTGTTCTATGTGAGGACGCCCCATGACCAAAGCAATGAGTGACTTGTAACCATTGCAGTAACAACAAAAAAGGGGGAGGGAGACGTATTGCATCTGTGTACAAATCTCGTCTCATGCATCAGATGCTATCATAGATGTTTCTCAAGTGATGGTAGCCCCAAACAAACTTTATATTGACGTACGTTTTATGAAGAAAATGTTACAAATGTAAGTAGACATGGCTGCAGCAGTGCCTTCAGAAAATTCTCAAACTTATGTGGATCTTAGATCACCAGCTTTGACCCCTGTCTCTCGTTGATTGGTGAGTTACAACAAACAATAAGTACCTATACTAGGACAGTTTTCTACTCCCATAGTGTATAAAACACCTGTTCGGCCCTTGACCTTTCTAATGACAGAAGATTGCAACTTATTTGGGTTAGACACCTCCAAAATTTTTGGATTCTCTATTTCTGACAAAGCACATTTGGTATCGGATCATGATCAATACCAAAAACTGCATGCAATATGCTCACAATGTTTTACCCTATTGTCGAACAGTTTAGGGAGTACTACCAATTGTGAGACTTACATCTCAATGAAACTGACAGCACGTCCCCATTTTTTTTTTTCGTGCCTGCCCCACCTCCACTGCTTTATGGGAGCAATTCAAAGTGGAGCTCAATCGATTTACATCCTTGGGTGTTTCACACCAGTCTCCTCTAGTGGATAGTCTACTGTGTTGATAACTGTCACAAATCCTAATGGCAACTTTTGGTTCTGGAGTGATCCCTTAACTCATCAGGTTGAGCACTTAGGATGGCTTTCCAATGATCAATATCTTTCCAAAATAGACTTGTCTGAAACCTACTTGCAACTGATTCTGGATGATGATTCCAAACGTATTCTCACAGTGAAAACCCCCTCTTCAGGCTAAACCAGTGCCACTGCCTGCCATTTGGCATAGCTAGCACCCCTGCTATTTTCCAGCAATTTCTGGAGCAACTCGCAGCCTCCATGCCAGGGTGCGTTAATACTTGGATGATATTGTGGTCTCTGGTTCCTCCACAGATGAGCACTTGCAGAATCTTCATGCCTTGTTCAATGTGCTGCAGGTCGCTGGGTTGAAATGTACCCTGGACAAAGCACAATTTTTCCAGCCATCTATCTCGGTTTTGAAGTCTTGTGTGCTAGCATCAAGTCTTTACACCACTATATTGATGCCATTGTAATTTTGCCACATCCTACCAATGTCAAAGAGTTGTAGTGCTTTCTCGGAAAGCATGCATATTACTACACATTCCTCCATAATGCAGCCACATTGGCTCAGCTCCTGCATGCTCTCTTACATAAACATGTTCCTTTTCACTGGACACCCATCTGCGAAAATATTTTTACCCTGTTGAAGTCAAAATCACTCTTATTTTCCAATCAGGCCAACATCTTATTTTGGCCATGGATGCCTACCAGTATGGCCTTACAGCTGTTCTTGTGCATAAATGTGCGGATAGCTCTGAATGCCCTGTCGCATACACCTCCAAAACCGCGAATGGGGTGCAGCAATGCTATTCCCAGATAGAAAAAACAAGCGCTTGCTATTGTCTATGCACTCAGAAAATTTTATGTTTTCCTCTGTAGAGGAATGTTGGACGAGGATGGGCTGTCAGGATGCGCCGTATTAAAACTCGTCCGAATTTCCCAAGTGATTTATTATTTCCAGCTACAGTGGCCCCGTTCCTCTCGGTCTGCATCACCAGGTCCCGTTATGCTAAGGACACCACTTTGCTGTTTGTGAAACAGCTTGGTGCAGAGTGGCTGCCTCAGCGACCCGTGCAGTTCGCTGCTGTGTGACGTCAGGATGCACCAGCAGTCAATTCAGCAGTCTCTGTCCCTACCACCTGAGCACTGCCTGCTAGGAACTGCAAGACGGCTCACGGCGTGCTTCCTCGCCAGTGTGGCTAAGACGAACTGACAGGTGCCCGCACTCCAGTGTCCGCATCTGCGGCCCTCGTCTTGGGATGCCTTTGGCATGTGTTGTGAGCCAACAAGACTGTCCACAGTAGCAAGTCATTGCGTGATCCACCGCTGGCTGGCTGCAACCCCCGCATTGGCCTCAGAGGGTCGAACCAGCGAGCTGCCATGGACTGAAACGCTGGTGCACCATCTGCTGCTGCGTGTAGCCGGTGGTGTGACAACCCGCCATCCAGGTGAACTTTCACACTTGAATGCCTTGTTATTGAACCAGCGCCTATTTATATGCGGCTGTGCACCTCTGTTTTGCTAACGTTCCACTCCAAGTCACGTACTCATAACACCTGAGTTGTGCCTGTGGGCCCCTTCTGCCTGTAATCTGCACCAAGTAAACCACTGCATTTACTCTTTTCAGCAGTTCAACGGCCCTGTGTCCTCCATTCTACTTCACAACCGCTGGTAAGCATAACATACTGTCAACAGGTCCATGTCTGGTTGTAACTTCTGTCCTAAGAAATATTGCACCTGTAACACCATAACTCTAATACTCCAATGATTTATTTTGGCTTTTGTTTCATTTAATATTGCATCGTTAAGCTTCTGTAAATGTGTTTGATTGAATAGATAACAGAACTGTATACTCCTTTCTTTGTACAAACTTTGATGTCATGGTTTGGTTCTATGCAAAGTAGTGTACCTGTCATTTAAATTCTTTGTCCCATTTGGAGGGAACAAAACTTACTGCATATAATTGTGATTTTGTGTGAATAATTTTTGGTAGAAATGTCAATATGTGCAAATGTTCTGTTTTATTTATTGTATTTGTTTGCTGTTATGTAAACTGCTGATCCTCACTTAGGGTTCTTAGTTTGTATGTAAAAGGTGATGTGGTTCCCCTCGGGAACGGAACTGTGTAGCGCGCGCAAATTGTGGTTGGCCTAGGTAGGAAAGGTGGAAACAAGAACCAGTCGGGGACGAGCTACGAGACTGTGCATTGCCATGTAAAAGATGCATATTGTGCTGGTTCCGAGAGAGGTTTTTCCTGCTGCTTTCCAATGCCTCTGATGGATGGATGGATAAATAGCTGGAACTATTCTGGAATTTGTATCTATCATCGCCACCAAGAAATGACAGAGTCCAGCAATTCTACCTGCAAATCCACCTACCAACATGCAGTTGCCACCACATTGCGCAATCACTGTATCGGAATGCTATAGTAATGTACAGTGAAGGATCAGCTCACCAGATGTTTTAGTGTGCACAAATGTAAGGTAACTTATAACTTAATTTATGTAGCGAGATTCATTTCCGTCTCACAGCACAACATGCTAATGTGGATGCTCTTTCTCGGTTGCCAATTGGCCTTCATCCTGCATTTGATCAGGATGAACTTTTGTATCTCCATTTAGATATTGAAACCCAAATTGCTATTATCTTTTTCTCATTACTACTTCTTGGATTTCAGTGGTTATCATGGCTGATCCTGTCTTACACCAGGTTGTTCAATTTGTCCACCAAGGCTGGCAGACCCCTTGCATGATTATTATGCTCTCTCCCACCACCTCTCCATTCATGATTGTGTGTTACTGTTGCCTTCTTAAGAGTCAGTTCCCAGGGTTGTGATCCTGTCCACATTGTGATAGGACATGAAGCACCTTATCAACCTGGACCATTGGGGTGTTTCTCATACAAAATTGCAAGCACACCAACATGTGTTTTAGCCTAATATTGACTATGAAATCACACGTGTTGTGTCAGTCTGCCCACAGTGCGACACCCATCAGGAGTCACCAAGGGTCTCTCCCCCTGGCCTGCCCCCAGTGCCTCAGGGAGCATATTCATGTTTTTATGTTTCCCTTCTTTAACATCCATCATGCTTTTTCAAAATTCTCTTATGTGGTTCATTGCTCATCCACATCGGGTACAGTCATGGCTCTCACAAAATTTTGCCTTGGAATAGTTACCACACATGCGTGTGATGGACAGTGACCTGCAATTTGTTTCCCAGGATTTTGAAGAGTTAGTTCAAAGAGTGGCATTCAGCATGTTACGGCCTCTCCATTTTACCCTCAGTGAAATGCTGAGGCAGAGTGGTCTTTAAGAACTCAGAAGAAAAAATATATCACACAGTCTTCTCTTGAGGAAGCAATCAATAGGTTCTTGAGCTTCTATAGGTTCATTCCCAACATTGTGTGCTGCTTCATTGGCTGCAACCCAGCCACCTGCAAACACCTACCTCGCAGCAGTTCTGTCCAGGCTCTGCTGTGCCCTAAGAGGATACCAGCAATCATCCACCACTGCAGAGGCCGCTGCTTCTGCCTCATGCACACTCCAATGGCTTACTATCTTGACTATGACCAGCTCTGCCCATGCACAACTTATCACACTCGGGAGACCTGCCGCCCCCACAGTCACCTCTGCCGTGTATGCTGACTTGCTCCATTCAGCTCCCTTGCTGTCTTCTCTCTGGCTGCCGAGCAGAGTAGTTAGCACTGAGCCATCTCCATCTCTGCAGGCTGCAGAGACACAGAGGTCAGTCTCATATGTAGGAGATTCACTGTCAAGGATATCTACCCCAGGATCTAGTTCATTTTGGTTTATTTCCACCAAATATTCCACTGCTTTCTTCATAGAAACTGTGGCAGTATCGCATATAGCATCAGACATTTCTTTATTTTTTCAAACCATGCACAAGGTGGAGGCATATTTAGAAAACCACACAATAAATTACCTCCTTCCCTGCCCTGTCCAAGGCATCTCAGAACAAATGCTAACCTAAAATTGTTTTCATAGGTACCAGTGGCAGTTTTTTTTGGAGGAGGAATATGAAAATTTACAGCCACACGAATTACAAATTAATTTAAAATCACAAGTTATTCTCACTCTTCTTTCTTCAACAATAGTCAAGCATTCCGTATTTTTACAGCTAACACATGAACATGAAAACTCTAGCCTGGCAAGGAAGCTCTAAATCAGTAAGTCTAAATCCAGTGGAATCCATATCAACATCATTCACGCGCCTGTACAATTCTCCTGTCCAAGTTCTGATGCTGAAGCTGAGAGATTATGTTCTTCATTTCGAGCTGCTTCTGCTTTTTTGTTGGTAAACCTATTTCCATGAAACCTCCATTTCCTAAACACAGTTTTTCCACCACCCATTCAGCCTGAGATGTCTTAAGAGAATAGCCTTCACACTGACAACTTCTGCTGAAGCAAGCAGTTTCCCAAATGTTGGAAAAGGTGGGAGTGGTCACCAGTGCAGAGTTAATCAGTTTAACAATTTAAACGATAAAATTTACACACAAATTGGATTAAACTGTGTAGATCAAGAAAATATTTTTGAAAAATCCATTTTTGGACCAAGATTGATTACATCCCCCTTAACAGACGACGATACCATCAAAACATTCTTCCTGAGAATCCTTGACTTGACATGAGGTGACAGTCCATTGACGACGTGCGTGAATGCTGTCATTTTAAATGCTCTGTGGAATGTTTTGACGTGATATGACCTGACGGCCAATGTAAATTGGCCTTAAACAAATAGCATCATCCTTGGATCAGATAATAATTCCAGCTTAATGTTGACCATATGCACAGAATGCAGTGCTCACTCCACAATATTTTCTACTCTATGGCTCACTCCAAAGATACGCAGATGAGCTAAAACATTATGACCACCTACTTAATAATAGCTTGTTTGCCCATCTTTTAAATGAAATATATCACTGATTCTGCATATCAGGGATCCAACACTTCTTTGGTAGGTTTGTGGATGTATGTGACATATCTATGCAGAGGACAGGTAGTTTTTGTAAACGATGGGATGCTGATTTGCATACAGTGATGGTGCCTGAAAGCGACCCAGATGAGGATCATAGGATTTACATCAAGCGAATTTGGTTGCCAAGACATCGATTTGAGTTCACTTTAATTTTCCTCAAACCACTGCAGCACTGTTCTGGCTCCAAGACAGTCATACTGCTGAAAGGTGACAGTGCCGTCAGGGAAGACATCAAGCGTGAAGGGATGCTGTGGTTCACAGATGTCAGCGTGTCTTATAACACAGGTCCCATACAAGTCTGGGAGTATGTCTCTCGTAGCATAATACTGCTCCCACCATCCTGCATCTATTGTACGCTGAATGTTTAGAGCCACTGTCACTCCACCAATGGCGTATGCAGATACGACCAATGACCTGAAGTAGAAAAAATGTGATTCACCCAAAGAACCAACAAATTGGTCCCGATAGCCCCATAATCACTGCAATCATAATTAACAGTATCGATGTGAACATGTAGGGGCGATCTGTTGGGGAGCTCCATGTCCAACAATGTATGACTAATGGTGTGCTCCAAAACACTTGTATGTGCACCAGCAGTGAGCTCTTTTGGCAGAGATGCCATAGACCACAATCTGTCCTACTTTACAAAGAAGAGAACCCTCCAAAACCCATGTTCTGTGGAGAGTCGTGGAGGTCAACAATTTAGCGACTACGGGTAGTTTTCACTGTCCTACCTCTTTCCATAGATGCTCATGACAGTGGTACGTGAACTCTACCAGCTTCGCCATTTTTGCAGTACTCGCTCACAGTTCTGCGTAATAATAACCTACCATTTGTCAAAGTCGTTTATCTCAGTAAATTTCTCCATTCATCTTCCCTAGTGTGATCTGCTCTCCGTTTACATACTTTTGTTTCCGCGTTACATGCCTGCAATGCCACCAGGTGGCATCCAACGTTGCGCTGGGCAGTGGTTATAATATTTTGGCTGTTCAGCGTATTTCTACTCTATGAGCTACAGTGTGTTAACTGTAAGACGGCAGAGTTGTGAGGGGAGTGCGGGGAGAGGAGGAAGCAAACATTGGCTGGCGAGGGGAGAGGAGCCGTTGGCGGGGGTCAGGCACGTCTGCCAGTTGCAGTGCTGGCACTATAAATTGCGCGTCATGCTTACACGAAAGGCTTGGAAGTCAAACTCGCTTTAAATGTTGTTCGTAAACGAAACTGAAATCGTCATGTACATTAAAATCACTCTCTCTCTACGGCCAAACTTTCAGGAAACATTCCTCACACAAAGAAAATGTTACGTGGACATGTGTCCGGAAATGCTTACTTTCCATGTTAGAGCTCATTTTATTACTTCTCTTCAAATCACATTAATCATGAAATGGAAACACACAGTAACAGGACATACCAAGCGTGACATCAAACACTGTTACAGGAAATGTTCAAAATGTCCTCCGTTAGCGAAGATACATGCATCTATCCTTCGTCGCATGAAATCCCTGATGTGCTGATGCAGCCCTGGAGAATGGCTTATTTTATCACAGCCGTCCACAATACGAGCACGAAGAGTCTCTACATTTGGTACCGGGGTTGCGTAGACAAGAGCTTTCAAATACCCCCATAAATGAAAGTCAAGAGAGTTGAGGTCAAGAGTGTGGAGGCCATGTAATTGGTCCGCCTCTACCAATCAGTCAGTCACTGAATCTGGTGTTGAGAAGCGTACAAACACTTCGACTGAAATGTGCAGGAGCTCCATCGTGCATGAACCACATGTGTCGTACTTGTAAAGGCACATGTTCTAGCAGCACAGGTAGAGTATCCCGTATGAAATCATGATAACATGCTCCATTGAGCATAGGTGGAAGAACATGGGGCCCAATCAAGACATCACCAACAATGCCTGCCCAAACGTTCACAGAAAATCTGTGTTGATGTGATTGCACAATTGTGTGCGGATTCTCGTCAGCCCACACATGTTGATTGTGAAAATTTACAATTTGATCACGGTAGTTGTACCAGGTGACTGACCAGTGCATTAAATCCAATGGTATAACTGTTATCCTGTATTATCGCTTAGTCGATGTGTGCATTACACACGGCATAAAACGGATCCTAATTATCATATTTGACTGTACTCTAGACAGATTTGCTTCCACTCCACGTGAAACGAAATCCAATCAGATTCCAGCAAACGTGGAAGAATACGTAGTGTAATGTCTATATCGGGTTTATTTTTATGATGAACACAGCACAGTATGCTTTCACATTGGAAAATATGTGACTACAGACAGTCTTGTAATTTCCTGTGAGCAGGTAGTTATGTTTTAAATAGTAACTTCAAATTATAAAGAGAGCTCTTAGCACGTAAAATACTGGAAATTATTCTATGAACAATTGTGGTATCCTTTTGTATGGACAGCCATTTTGCGAAGTTTTGTCCTATATAATGTACAGATAAACTAATTCATTATATAGGTCAAAACTTCGCAATATGACCACCCACGTGCAAAAGGATATCAACTGTTTCATTTACATTTTTCATCAGGCTGAAGTCACAAAAATTATAATTATTAATTAATGACAACAGGCATAAGGTATGGACGAAATATGTACATGTTAAAGGGAGCAGAGTGGTTGGGAAACAGTGGCCGTATCATGTGATGAGTATGGAGTGAAATGAGAAGACTCCAGAAAATTTGAAGAGGGCACTACTTCTCCCTATTTTCAAGAAAGGGAGCAGAAAAGATAGAACCTACACAGACTTCTCACTAATACCACACTGCGCCAAGGTATATGAAAATATCCTGGAGAGCAGAATCCAAACAACGGTCGAGAATAAATTAAGAGAGGAACACAATGGCTTCAGACCTGTGAAATCAACTTTTGACCTTATTTGCAGCACGGCAGCTCCAGTAGCACAACTTTATTTAGGAAGAGCTTATGATGGCTTTTCTCAAAACATAAAGGTTGCTGATAGTGTCTGTAGAAAAAGTAGGTCTGGGACGCACTAGAAGAGGAGGGGGTGGAGAAACAACACAGAGTGGAGATGTACTGTGGAAGTCTTAGTTGTGTGAAAGGACAGGTTGGTTGCAGCAAAAAAGTGGTGGGGGATAAGGCAATGCATTGTCACCTCTCCTCGTAAGTGTTGTCTTGGATGACAGACTAAATTGGCACAAAAAACTAGAGATGAAAGCAATAAAGTTCGCAGATAACTTTATCTGGGGAAAAAAGGAGGAGGAGATTCATGAACAGCTGGATGCTTGGGGACAAACTGTGAGGCAATATGGGATGAAATTTAATGGTAACAACTGTGGGAGCTTGCTTACAACTAGAAAGAAATATGGACCAACTAGCAAAATAAGGACTGGAGGTGAACAGTTGAAGGTGGCAAGTGTCAAGTACTTTGGAAGTGTGATAGAGGAAAATGGAAATGAGAAAGATGAGACTGTGGCAGACGGAAAATCATTACTGCGAAGTGTTAGGAGACTTGTTTGGAAGAAAGATGTCTCACAAAAAAGCAAGTAGTGTATAGAAGTTACTGCATGCCAGTACTGAGCTGTGCATCTGAAACATGGGTATGGGCAATTAAAGAGATGTAAGATTACAGGAATGTAAAATGAAGTTCCTCAGAAGTAGGATATGAATAACTAGGAGAGAATGAGGAATGAAAAAGTAATGGATATAGTGAAAGAGGGACACTTGCAAAGCAGAATATAAACATCAAGGCTAAGATGGTATGGATACTTAAAG
Organism: Schistocerca gregaria; assembly: GCF_023897955.1. Classification (NCBI taxonomy): domain Eukaryota; kingdom Metazoa; phylum Arthropoda; class Insecta; order Orthoptera; family Acrididae; genus Schistocerca; species Schistocerca gregaria. Next base: position 500,302,024 of record NC_064924.1, on the reverse strand, counting down.
AGAATGGTAAACAATTGGATTCCCAAGAAGATCCATGAAATGGAGATGTGTAGGAAATGACCATGAGTAAGACCACAGGATAGATGGCTGAAAGTTGTGGAGGAGAGTGTTAAAAATAGAGGTGAGGACTGGACTAGAGTGGAGTGGAGTGGAAATGCAATCAAAAGCTCTAACTGCCACACCTCAATACTCAGCATTACAGTGGAAGTTCATTCTGCTTTGTAAAATTTTACATGGTCATTTGGCAGGTACTGCACCATTTCAATCAAATCTATCTATCCTTCCTTCACAGATGTGGCTTATAGCATCCAGGGCAGGTAGAAGCACTTCATTACTGATCTGTACTCGCACCTTTGCTCAAAATACGGATACCTTCCCAGGGCTCACTTTAATTTAAGGCTCTCCTGGTCTTAACTACATTGGACTTTAGTGTGTCCAACAATAGCCACCGTACTTTGGATATCTTCAGCCCTGTTATGTCTGGGTTGCAATCTGCCACTCTTTAAATCTAAGAAGTCAGATGCATTCATGTTACTGACGATAAATAGTTTTATTGGTCTTAATTTCCATATCATGTCCTTTACACCTTCTGGAACAATACATTTAGTAACTCAAGAATAAACATTTTGTCCTGTTATGGTGTAGGGTAGTGAATAGTAAGCAATGATACTTACCTTTTGTGCTTGACAAGCTTTTGCAGGAACACATTCACTACTTCAACTTATGAATTTAGTAGTATTTATTACCTCCATTTTTCAACTTTCCCCTCATTGCCGAGACAGTACTACTTCCTTTGTCATCTTTCCACTCAAACTATTACAAGCATCTGCTGTGTCTGCCATTTCATCTAACACTAAGTAGTAAGCAAACTGAACCTAGAGCCTCTCATACATTAACAGCGATAGCTGTTAAACTGCGTACCATCTGTTGTCTGCATTTGATGATAAATTCTCATTTGTGGCAGTTTCAAGCCTTTTTATATGGTGTTAGGCTTGACATCTAGATCTCATTTGACACAATACAAAGTTCCTTTTTATGGCACTTTGAGCCTTCTCTATTTCAAATTTTGCATTTATTTACATGTACATATACACTGTGCAAGCCACCTTACAGTGCATGGTGTAAGTTACCTTGTACGATTACTAGTTATTCTTTTTCTTGTCCCACTTGCAAGTGGAGTGAGGAAAATTACTGTATATATGCCTCCATATCAATCCTAATTTCTCGTATCTTATCTTTGAGGTCCTTGTGTGCAACATATGATAGTGGCAGTACAATCATTTAGCAGTCTGCCACAAACTAGTTGTCAATTTTCTGAACAGTATTTCGCAAAACGAACATCTTCCCTCCAGGAATTCCCATTCAAGTTAACGATCTCTGCAACAATTGTCTTGACTGAACCTACCAGTAAAAATATAGCAGCATATCAGTCATGTTGTATAAATGGAGAAGATGTCTTAATTATTGACGACACCTTTGGCACAATTGATTTATTAATCTCCATTGCATGATGTAATTTTAGATTTTTTACTTCTGATGAAGATATATTTATATGTACCGAAATCTTGGTCAAGAATTTTAATAAATTTTTATCCTGCAACTGTTTTGGCTGTCATCCTTGATCGTGAAGAATTTCAGCAGTTGCTGTTGCAGCCATGTTTAAAATCTTGGGATATCTTTTAATTACTTCAATGTCTTCCTTTAATCCATCCTAGAGGGGGACACCACACACTGATTGTACTCAAAAGTTGGCAGTATAAGTGGTCTATTATCTGCCTCCTTTATTGATGAGCTACACTTTCCTACAGTTCTCCCACTAAACCTTAGTCAACCATTCACCTACCCTGCAACCAATTTCATGTGCTTTCATATCATATTGTTTTGCAACATTATTTTCCAACATTTAATTGGTGTGAATGTCAAGCACCACACCACTAATACTGTATCCCAGCATTAGACGATTGTTTTTCTTACTCATCTGCATTAACTTACATTTTTTCTCATTTAAGGCAAGCTGTCATGAATGACAGCAAATAGAAATTTTGTCATCCTGAATCCACCTGCAGTCAATCAGCAAAGACCCTTCCCATACACTGCAGTGTCATCAGTGAACAGACTCAAATTAGTGAAGTGTCTCAGATTGCTGCTCACTCTTCGTGCTGGAACCACTCTTTCTCTGTACACATAAATATCTATCTCACTTCCCTGTGGCACATCTGATTATACCCTTGTCTCCAATGAATAACCCTAGTCCATGACAACATACGGGGTTCTATTATTTAAGCAGGCTGAGCCACTGTCATTTTAGAGAACCTATTGTGTGCTTTGACTTTCACTGAACAGTCTGCACTAAGGCACAGTCAAATGTTTTCTGGATAACTAGGAATGTAGAATCTCCCTGGCACCCTTTGTCAACTGTTCACAGGATGTAATGCTTTTTGGGTGAAATATGCTGTCTAAATCTTTGCTGAGTTATGGGTAGCTTTTCAGTCTCTGGCAAATGTATTATATTTGACTATGCGCAAGAATTCTGCAGAAAACCAATGTTATTGATATTGTTCTGACTGCCTGCTCATTTTCTTTACCATTTCATGTATAGGGGCCACCTGCATTTTTTTCCTGTCACTTGGGATATTTGACTCAGTAGGAGATACGTGACAAATGTAATACCAAAGATTACTTTCCATAAAACCAAACTGGGATCTTACCAGGAACTGACAATCATCTTTTTTTCAGTTCTTTCAGCTGCTTCTCAACACCAGGGATGCCTATTACTGTATCACCCACACAGAGTCCCACAATAGTACATTTGTACTATCTGTCTGTGTGAATGACTTTACAAGCAAAATATAAGATTCCAGCTTTCCAGTTATCTTCTATTGCCACAGCAGACCTGACAAGTGACTGAATAAAAACCTGACCTGCTTAGCAATTTTACACAGAACCAGAGTTTTCTCAGTTTCTTGGCAAAGTATTTCACTATCATATGATGGTGGGAGTGGTCTACAACAATAATTATTTCTAGTACTGGAAGATCATATTACTGGATGAGATCTATGTACTAATGAAACCACAATACAATGTAATTTAATGAGTAAGTTGTCTTCATTCATGTTAACAAAACTTGACAATAAGAATAATCCTTATACTCTAACAAGGCCACAATAGGTGTCACTCCTTATATTTGTATCATTGAAATGAGCTATGTAATAAGTCCCCTCTGTCATGCAGCTATTTGTTAAAAGTTTCATAAGCAGTGCATTTTTTAAATTAAATGAGTGCTGACTCTTGTTTCAATCTTGGTCATTCAGCTTTGGATTTGAAAGTGAGAGTAGGAGTGGAAATTTATACCCATCATGGAACACTTAATTATCCTGTCTGCTCCACACTGCCATGTGTGGATTGTTATCTACAGAATAATACATGGACTCTTACCTTTCTGTTTTGTAATATCAAGCAGTAACTTCATAACATAGTGAAGGGGAAACTCCACATTGTTTTCACACCTTAATTTCAATAACAGATATAAATTTTAATTTTTTTAGTATTACAATAAAACACTGATTTTTAAAGTGTTTCATATATTATACAAAAGCACTAAAATAAACAGCTCACATACACTGGCAAAAAGTCTTGCGCGTTTGTTACTTTAAATATGATCAACCTATTTAGTTGTCTTATGTCCATTCCACTTCCATCATTCACTTTTTGCTGCTACTTTCGATGGAGGTTCACCAGTAGACTCTGCTGAGGTTTGTTTCCTTTTCCTGTCACCTCTGAATCCACCTCTGCCACCACCTACCAACAAATCACAAATTGTAATTTCATGATAGCTACAGCACAAATTATTATAAGTAATTGGAGCACACCATACCTCTGCGGCCACGTTTATTTTGGTTGTAATGGAATCTCCTCTTTTGTATATCTTCCATAGTCTTCTTGAGGAACTCTTCCTCCTCTTCACCTTCCAGTGCTCTCACTTCAATTTTTACATTCCCGATTTCTATAGTTGACTCCCCAATTTTTTCAAGGACCTGAAACAAATTGTATTAATGATGTTCAGGTGTTATCAGAGAATCTGATCTTGAAATCTTACATAGTACTTCAACTGAAACAATATTTTCTAAACTATCATTAACTTAAAACTCCTTTTGACTTATTTTTCGCGAAGTTCTTCCCTACACACTATCTCCTTTCACAAAGAAAGACAAAATAGCTTAGAAATTATTTTAGGTAACTTAATGCTTTTATTCCATCATCAATATTTACAGCCATTCTAATTCAGTTGCTACTTTAATTGTGTATCACGTGGGTCATAGTCTTTAGCAACTTATTGTTTGTACTGGGTATGTTTCACCTAATCATATTAGCTATGTTCTGAGAGTGTCTTTTTGTGGTCTATTAGTACATACTCAAGAGCCAAGTTGCATACAAAGCACAGGTGACATAAGAACCTTTGAAGATGCCTAATACAATTAGTGATAAATGCGACAACAACAATAAAAATACAGCTGAAAAAGCCTGATATTCTTCACCACCACCACAATCTACTCAAATTCCAATGTAGATATCCTTTTACAAATTACTAACAAAGATAACAAATGAATTTAGGCACTGAGCCCAAAGTACATCATCGAATTTGAAGGTTTTAGCATACTCCTGACACCTGTTGATCTTGTATTGAACCACCTGTGTCTGCATGCCTACACTGTGTATAAAACATTCAAGAAAAGCTGTCTTCCCAATTTATTTGATATTCATTTTCATATGACCCGAAACACAGAGCGTAATTTATGTTGCTTTATGCTAATTGCTACAAAGGGTTGACAAAATAATTTGGACTCTACATCATGTACACTATGTGATCAAAAGTATCGAGTCACCTGGCTGAAAATGACTTAAAAGCTCATGGTGCCCTCCATCGGTAATTCTGGAATTCCATATGGTGTAGGCCTGACCTTAGCCTTGATGACAGCTTCCACTCTCATAGGCGTGTGTGTTCAATCAGGTCCTGGAAGGTTTCTTTGGGAATGGCAGCCCATTCTTCACGGAGTGCTGCACTGAGGAGAGGTATCAATGTCAGTCAAAGAGGCCTTGCACGAAGTCTGCGTTCTAGAGCATCCCAAAGGTGTTCTATAGGATTCAGGTCAGGACACTGCAGGCCAGTCCATTACAGAGATGTTATGGTATAACCACCCCACCACAGTTCCTCAATCGTGTTGAAAGATTGAATCACCATCCCTGAACTGTTCAATGGTGGGAGGCAAGAAGGTGCTTAAAACATGACCACAACATAACACCAATGCCTCCGAATTTTACTGTTGGCACTACACACACTGGCAGATGACGTTCATGAGCATTCGCCATACCCACACCCTGCCGTCGGTCTGTCAGTCAACAGACATGGTTGGCCTGTACGCATTTGTGCTCTAAGTGTCCCTTCACATTTCCATTTCACCATCACATTGGGAACAGTGGACCTAGGGATGCTAAGAAATGTGGAAATCTCATGTAGAGACTTACAACAAGCGTCAATTGCCTGACTATGTTTGAAGTATGGAAGTTCCATAGAGTGCCCCATTCTGCTCTCACGAGGTCTAATGACTACTGAGGTCACTGATATGGAGTACCTGGCATTAGGTGGCAGCATAATGCACCTAATATGAAAAACTTTTGTTTTTAGGGGTGTCCGGATACTTTTGATCACCTAGTGAACATAATTAGCAGTACTTCACAATCTGAGACATATCGGCAGTTTTTTCCAATTCTCAAGCCACAGAATGTGCTGAATTAAAGTAACAAGGCCCATGAAACAATGGAATAAACCATTACTGTGTGTGTGTGTGTGTGTGTGTGTGTGGGGGGGGGGGGGGGGGGGGGGGGGTAGAGCACCTGTCTTCAATTCATTATTCATAGAAGTGAACTCAACTAAGCTTCTATACGACATATGATACATTAAAAATTTGCTGAATAGTGTCAGTGTGATGCTGAAATACTGGATATGCAAAGGGCCAAAGAGAAAGTTACATTCTTAATTATTTGTGGCTGAATATGCTGTATTTGGGAAGTGGCTACCTGTTACCGACATGTTCAAATGTTAAGATAAGAATTGTTAAACACAGCTCATTGGGGAACAGCTAAGATGGTGGGTAATGAGAATTTGTCTTATAGGAAGGAATTCCAAAACAGAATTTACAACTGTAAAATGTATAATGTGTGAAAATGTATAAAGACAATATCAGTAACAGCAACTTCAAAGACTACCAGAAGATTGTTGCACTGACTGGTGCCCCACATTTAGAGCTCTGAACTAGTTAGGCAAACAAGGTTTATCCTGAAAGTTAATACTGCACAATCCATCCCTGCACGAAGTATTGCTGTACTGGGCAATGTAGTGGTGCACACATGCATGTATTGTGCTAGTTACCTCTAAAAAGACACCCAGTATCAGCACCACATATGTGATCCATCAGCAGGGATAAGACAAGTGTGTGGAATGTTCTTCATAGCAACTACCACAAACCATGGAGACCTTATCACCCATGGACTGCCCCACGGTGAGTTTCATTGCTGGTCTGTCTCGCAGGCCTCCACGACACAGCTTTCTGTCATCCAGTCCAATACACAGATAAGACCAGCTATATGGGGGAGGGGAGTATCAAATCTGGGTGTAACACTTTGTAGGGATATGAAATGGAATGACCACATAGACTCAGTTGTGGGCGAAGCAAATTGTAGACTTCAATTTATTGTCAGAATACTGGGGAATTGCAATCAGTCTACACAGGGGATTGTGTACAACTCACTCAAATGACCAGATCGTGAATACAGCTGAAGAGTGTGAACCCGTACCAAATATGAACAATAGGGGTAGAGGACATATACTCTTGTGACCCACTCTAGAATATTGCTCAAGTGTTTGGGACCCACACCAAATGCAATTAACAGGAGTACTGAACATATACAGAAAAGAGCAGCACAAATAGTCACAGGTCTGTCATCTGTAGAAGGGTGTCACAGATTACACTGAAGAAATTGACCTGGCAGACAATCTGAGGTAGACAAATTATCGCGACAAAAATCTATTAAAGTTTCAAGAACTGGCTTCAAATGATTACTCTAGGAGTATACTACAACTCCCTACATACTGCTCAGTGATCATGAGCATGACCACAGGCATTGAAACAATCATTCTTACCACACTCCATACATGAATGTTATCAACAAGGCATGGGGCCAATCACTGTAGCAGATATTAAACATCCTGAGCAACATCTGGCACTGATGCAAGTATCCAATAATTGTTTTGTGAAGCATTCAGTGGATGCATCATGTTTTAGTTGGACGCACAAACTTGTCTTCAAAGTTAGTTTCCGAATGTTTCACCATAAAACAGATGATTTGAGATATGGATTAAGTTCATCAAAGGCTGTTAAATGCTGTTTAACTGGTAGAGTTTGTTAAAAATCAGACAGTAAAATTAGCTGTTCATTTCCTTTCAAATCTGTGTGCACCTTCAATGGTTTTGTGTGTGCCACAGTACATTTATTCCATATGAGTTAAGAGTGCTCTACCCATGACAATTTTTGTTGATACTGCATGTTTGTGTCAGCTTTCTATATTCAACAACAATTTCAGTGCCGAATGTGTGGTTTAGCCACCCTCCAAAAGAGGTACCATAAAGTACAATCCATCACTTTGGCTTTTAATTGTATGCATAATTTTGTTGTACACTGTTTTTCTGGAATCAGTTTCAGATTATTCATTTCAACAAATGTATCAAATTCATGAACATCAGTGTTTGTTTCTCATGGCAAAACATGATCAAAAAGGTCATTCACACATCAAATTTGGCACAGCCTTTCCCAACTGTACTAGCACTTCGTTAGCAATTGCCAAACATATGCCCTCAATCTAAACCACTGCCTCATTAGACACGTTTGGTAGGAACTGAATTTTCAGATTTTGATCGTAGCATGCAAACTATATAGGGTGTATTCACTCATTTAGTCTGTTTTTTCCCAAAAGATCTTCCCGAATGAGTGGGAAGAACAGTTTGAATACGAATGTAAACATGCACATTTGCTGTGGTTGAATAGTATTATATGCATCAGCAAGTGGCATGTCCCAATATGGATAGTTTTAAATGAGATTTAATTATTGGCAAGCTTCACAGTAAGTGGCATGTATTTCATCAAATACTTCAAGGAAAGGGACTTTTAACCTATTTCAATTTTCTTGCAATTCCATTTAAGTCTTTTCAAATGTCAAGATATACGGACTTCCATATCTAACACTAAAAACACACACTAGATAAACTAACTACACCTATCACAATCATTTCCACAACTAAAGAGAAAACATGCTATTTTATTGGGACAGGCTAATTAGATAATTAAGTGAAGTATGAATGAAATTCACATACACCATCATGTCTGGAACACATTAACAATTCTGTGATAACTGCAAGACAGATTAAAGATGAAAAACAACTACTACAGCACAAGGTGTCAAAGAAAAGATCATTGTTCTCAACAGCCTAATAAGTTCTCGAGATGTCAAACTTGCCAGCAGCCCCAATAACAACAATCTTTGGCACAATTGGGGCCCACCTCACATTGTTAATGAGGTCACTGTTACTAATACATTTGAAGAAAACCAAATCCAAGACATTGGCTGATCATTCCATACTGCACCAGCAAATCATTTATCATTACTAACTGCATTGCCTCCAAGATCACCAGATTTGAACCCGTGTGATTTCTGGCTGTGAAGTTACCTAAACAACAGGTTTTATCAATGGTACACTAACACTTGTACGTTGAAGATGTGCATAGCGAGGGGAGTAGCCAACATTCCATATGATATATTTTGGGCAACGGAAGGAAAGTCTATAGTGAGGTTCCACAGTGTTGTGGGTGAAGACTGTCATCACACGGAGCAATGTTTGTAACCTGGAACATAACCACGGTATACCATTAACGAATGTTACCTTCCTGTGTGAAAACAAATTGATTCTCTTGCATTTCCTTACAAATATTTCCACAAAGTTTCATTTCATTCAGCAATGTTCCGAATTTGTTGACAGTGACAATTTTCAACAAATATGCTTCCACACCTTCCTCAGAAGCCAACCCTACATTCATCAATCACTGTAGCAGCCTTGTACAGCTAGATGAACTCAGGTCTTCAAATGCCAATTGTAAATTTTGCCATTTTTCTTTAGCAGTCACTGCTGCACAGAGTTTTAGATATGCAGATGATGTTGGATAATGCTTTCTGTACTTTTTTGGGTCTTCCATTAGTGCCAGTGATTACTCCCCATAATGTTCTATGTTTAAAGAAAATTTCAACTATGGATTTCCAGCTCTTGCTAGTTATAAAAGTCAACTCTTCACCATTAAACTGTTTGTCCAGCCAAAGCTACCTTAGATGTATTAAGCTTGTTCAGAAAATGACAAATTTTTCTTAACAAAAATACGATACCACCACATGGAACATGTGAAACACTATAACCCAATTAATAGAAGAGGGATACTACTGGTCATTACATTCCATTTCCAAACAGATGACACTTTATGGGTGTGAAAACTTTACTAATCTCTTCCTGGGCTCATAACCCACTGGATATTGACTTAAAACAGTTAAGAGATTACAAAGTTAACTTAGTATGAATGAAATTCACATACAACATATTGATGTCAGGCACACAGATAATCAAAACAATGTATTCTATGATTACGATGGATTTTAAGAAGACTAAACACCTATGATTATCAGTCTCTGCATACACCATCCATCTGCATCTAGAGTACACGTAAATCTCATGTGCAAGTGCAAGAATGTTTCCTAACTGTTTGTGTATCATTTATCAAAGGCAGGACATGGGAACGAGCCTGGGATTTTTTGTAGTAGTATGTGGAACTCTGCCTAAAAACCACATCCAATATGGCCATCATTGTCATCAATCTGAGGGTTACTGGATCCAGGTCAGGGTTGCCTCTTAGTGTCCTGACAACACACTTATGCACTATCTGGTGGAGGGAGTTTAGTCTGTGATAACTGCAGTATGATCAAATATGGAAAACAAATTGCTGTCGGCAGATGAAAAACAGTTGTTACAACATATTGGTACTTTTCATAAAAAGAGTTGCAATATAATATGTTAACCCAGCCACTGCAGTTCATCTTACAGATGCGACTCCCCAAATACAACAGTATGTATGAAGTGTAATATGGTGCATTCACGAAGTTGCTGTGCACTGGATTATGGCTGTAGATTACACTGAAAGTTCCAAACAAAATTGGCAGAACTGTTTTTCCTACATATTTGTATGGTTTTTAATTCATTCAACTTTTGTCTAAGATTTAACGGTTTGGTTCAGTTGCTGGTAACTAATGCAATGTGTTGCATTTTGATTTTTTTAAAAATATGTTGCTTTCAACTTAGAAATGAATTTTTTCAGATGGCACATTGGACTTTTTTTTTTTTTTTTTTTTGAAGAAACCATGAACAGTGTGTTTCAACAAGGCAATAAATACTTCTTTGTAATGCAGTTTGTCAACTAACTGCAGTTGAAGACACAGGCTGTTTCATGCCAAATGAACTGGAAGACCACCTAAACCAAACAATCAAAAATTGTTTGATATTTTGGACTATGCATGAGAGACCAGCAAAATCATTCCACAAATTGTCACAAGAAAGAGCTACTGGACTTGCAACCACACAGTACTAACACAAACATTTAAATCTTCCCACATAAAGTGACAGCAATGCATGAATTGAAAGATGAGGGAGGATCATTAGAAGTGTATTTGTTACTGCAAATTATTCACATCTTTCACTAAGAGGAACACCAATTGTATTCCTGACTGCACCTTCACAGATGAGGCTGGTTCCATCTCTGTGGTCATGTTAACACTAGACTCTTTGTCGACAGAGGAGCCTCATGCTGTTCTTTTAATGCCATTGCATGATCAGAAAATTGGAATGTGTGTAGCTATATTCAGGTGTATCATAGGATGTTCATTATTGTGTTAAAGAAAGACAAAATCAAGTCAAGAAATTCATAACAGTGAGAAGGCTAAAAACATAACTGACACCTTTTGTATTTGCAATACTAAATGCAAGATGAGAAAAACACTAAAGCCAGCAAGTGGGCATCCCTAGTGTTCTGCGTTCAACAGGAAACTTCCCACTCCTGAGCCATTAGAGTCAAGAGCACAACAAGAGTGCAACATCTACAATGGAAACTTGGCTGTGGCAAAAAAGGAGGCAAACTGCATCTAAAAGCAACTGAAGCACAGTAAAAGGTATGAAACAGTGGTCTGGCCAAGGAGGCAGATCCCCAGACCCACTACACAACAGAAGCTACCTCTGCTCCAAACAGATTAAGACCTAATAACTGAGAATAAAAATCACATTCGTGAAGAAAGCTGAGAACCAGTTCAATCACTGAAAAGTCTGTCAATATCCAAGGCAACGAGTCATGAAGTCCATATTTAGCTATGAGGACCAAACGTAAGGGGCATTCCAGCAACTGTAAGGCTCTGCAACCACAATGTGAGGGTGTTTTAACACAAAACTGATATGATTAACATGGAGACAACATAGAACAGTGGATTCCTTGTGGGAGAAGCAGAAGGCTGAGTGCCATGTTGCAGTAGTCCCCTCGATTGTGCCATGGTTATCAGATGGAGCAGCAGCCCACCATACGTTGTTCCATTTCTGAGGTGAGGAGATAGTTTATGTACACCTGCAAATCCACACGTTGGAGCATCAAAGTAAATAAGTGCTCCTCTATCCAAACTGTTGGTCTATTTGTTGCCCTGGATACCCACACAACTTGGGATCTAGAGAAAGGCAACTGCCCGTAACTGTAAATTTTATTTGGAACAATTATTTCCATTATGCTTTCCTGTGACTCAACACATTCTGTATGTGATGAGTAGTAGTATAGTCATTCCATATAATTGTTAATATGACCAAAGAGATTCACCATAAAACTCAAAACAGTAATTACACAGTTAAAATAAAAGCAGACACATGTTGGTCATCTCTTACCTTCATGAGGCAAAAGTCAAACTAATGCTAATTGAAACTCTTAAAACTAGAGGGGAAAAAACTAGTCCAGCTTTTCGAACTTATGTTCCTGTTCAGGAAGGAAAAGGGTTGAATGGGTGTGAACTTTATTTTCTGAAGTCTTTTCTATCTTTTGTCTCATATCTCAAGCTGGAAGTTCAGAACCAATCCTGCTTTCCAACTTAGCATCCCCCCCCCCAAAAAAAAAAAATCCTCACAAATGAAGGAACATCAAAATGCTGACACTTAAGGATTTTTCCTTCTTACTTTAAGGTTTTATACTGGCAGTATTTTGAATTTCGCTTGATTAAGGTAAGTACTGACCATCAATTCTGCCTAATTAACTGGTATTTCATACTCACAGCTTTTGTAGAATTTTCACCTTGAAGTCTGATCCAACCTTCTTCATCCCCTTTATCATAAGAAATGTAAGCTACATCTGCCTCATATCCTGACAGTTTCTCATTTATTTGCTCCCTTGAAATATCACTGGTAAGGCCTTTCAGATGCAAGATTGCACCCTTGGGGAGAGCCTTTTTATCAGCCTGAAATAAACATGTTAAATGATTAATATGTGTTAGAAAACATTTCTAGAATGAATCAGTAATTGCATTAATCACAAAAAGAGACACTATGCAAAAGAAACAATGGAACATCCAGGAAGGAATGTAGCAATATTAGAGAAGGAAAGCTGCTACTCACCATATAGCAGAGATGCTGAGTCACAGATAAGAACAACAAAAAGATTCTCATAATTATAGCTTTTGGCCATTAAGGTCTTTGTCAATAACACACACACACACACACACACACACACACACACACACACACACACACACACACACACACACAGAGAGAGAGAGAGAGAGAGAGAGAGAGAGAGAGAGAGAGAGAGAGAGAGAGAGAGAGAGACCTTAATGGCCAAAAGCTACAATTGTGAGAATCTTTTTGTTGTGCCTATCTGTGACTCAGCATCTCTGCTATATGGTGAGTAGCAGCTTTCCCTCTCTAATACTGTTACTGAACCAAATAATTCCCAGCTTTTAAAATAAGAGATGTCTCTTGCACTGATACTGAAGATTAATTTCTAACAACAAATTAACCTCAGTGGTATAAATCTCCCCTTTAATTATGTCTCCTGGAATGAACTTTGTTTACAACTGCAAGTTACAGTCTGTGAGATACATACCTGGATTACTGACTACAGTATGGATTTATCTACAATATTTTTCTTTTATATTAATATTTTTGAGTTCAATTAAGAGTAGATAAATATACAAACCTCATTCTGTGCACCACCTTTCCTCTTTGCCTTTGCTTCTTCTCGTTCTTTTCTCTTTTCTTCTACATAGACAGATCTGTGTAAAATAACATTTTTTCCCTAAATTAATAAGAATGTTTTGAAATAGGTGTATTATCTCTATCTTACCAGACAGCAAAAGGAAAGTAACAACAAATAGCATATATACGAAATAATCAAGAGCAATTTGCTGAAAAAATTGACCCACTGGCTAATTTGTTCACTTCTTTAGCAACCTTTAAATTTCAATAATTTTGACACCTAATTTTATTTTAACACGTACTTCACTGATCATGCACGAACAATATAAACAAATAACTTATTCTTCGGTGAAAAAATGTTATTAGGGGAGTGTGGAGAGAGAAGATTCAGAAATTTGTGGCTGACTGAACTCACTAAAAATTGCCAAGGCAACCATCCATACAACACTAAAATATTCTTTTAAATCTTTTGGAGGTGCACCCAGACACTGCCACCCATTTCTGTTCAACTGTGCACATGTCCTTGCAACAGGTGGAAGGATTAATTTCCACTAGCACAGAAGTTAATAGGCTATGATCAAAAGTATCCGGACACCTGACAGGCTTAAAAGTTCATGGCACCCTATCAGTAATGCTGCAATTCATTATGGTGTTGGCCCACCCTAAGCCTTGATTACAGCTTCCACTCTTGCAGCCATACATTCAATCAGGTGATGGAAGGTTTCTTGGGATTGGCAGCCCATTGCACTGAGGAGTGCTATCGATGTCTATCAGTGAGGCCTGGCATGAAGTTGGCATTCCAAAACATCCCAAAGCTTTCAGGTCAGGACTCTTAAGGCCAGTCCATTACAGGATTATTATTGTCATGTAACCACTCCACCACAGGCCATGCATTATGCGTTGGGTTCTTTGGGGGAAGAGACCAAACTGCAAGGTCATCTGTCATCGGATTAGGGAAGGAAGTCGGCTGCGCCCTTTGAAAGGGACCATCCCGACATTTGCCTGAAGCGATTTAGTGAAATTACGGGCAACCTTCATAAGGATGGCTGGAGGCAGCATTGAACCACTGTGCCACCTCTCTTGGTGCCATGCATTATGAACAGGTGCTCCATAGTGTTGAAATATGCAATCACAATCCCCAAATTACTCTAACAGTGGGAAGCAAAAAGGTGCTTAAAACATCAATGTAGGCTTGTGCTGTGATAGTGCCATGCAAAAACAATAAGGGGTGCAAGCCCTCTCCATGAAAAACATGACCACACCATAAAATCACCACTTCCGAATCTTACTGTTGGCACTACGCACACTGGCAGACGACGTGCACCAGACATTCACCATACCCACACCCTGCCATCGGATCGATTAGTGAGGTGTCATTTGTCCTTCACCAGAGATGTGTGGCTTATGAGCAGCTGCTCGACCACGAGATCCAAGTTTTCTCACCTCCCGCCTAACTGTCTTAGTACTTGCAGTGGATCCTGATGCAGTTTGGATTTCCTGTGTGATGGTCTGGATAGATGTTTGCCTATTACACATTACAACCCTCAACTGCCAGCGATCTGTCAGTCAACAGATGAGGTCAGCCAATACGCTTTTGTGTTCCTTTACGTTTCCACTTCACTATCACATCAGAAACAGTGGACCTAGGGATGTTTAGGAGCGTGGAAATCTCGTGTACAGTTGTATGACAAGTGATACCTGATCACCTGACCACATTCTCAGTCCGAGAGTTCCGCAGAGTGCCCCATTCTCTCATGATGTCTAGTGACTACTGAGGTCACTGATATGGACTACCTGGCAGCAGGTGGTAGCACAATGCACCTAATGGGAAAAACATACATTTTGGGGTGTCCGGATACTTATGATCACTTAGTGTAGGTGATAATATTCCATTTTTGTTTAGGCCATGTGTAGAGTGATATTAGCCAGAACCCCAAATCAGGGGAGAGATGGAAGGACTGATTATTGTTGTAGAGGTGGGGAGGAAATAGAAAGGTCAGAAAATAAAATATATAGAAAATTGAAAGGGTTGAAGAAAGAAAGTTACCAATAAGAATTGCTGAAGCCAAAGAAATTAACCTAAGTTAAAAACAAGCCCCCACCCATAGAGATCTGAGCAGCTAGGCTCTGGAGGAAGAATCCACATGGCACATATGATGCAACAGGCACCGAGGTCAGAACTGTCACATTGTACACCATGTTCTGCAACAGGATAATGTGTGTTGCAATTATACACCCTCCTATCCTCATTCTCGTTCCATCCAGTAAGTCTCCCATGACCAGGGGTCCTGGGTGACTTTTCTGAACTCTTGCGATTACTAAACCTTATCTGACCTTGTCCTTTTCCTTCAAACCTAATTTTGTAGGTGTATTCTCCTGCCATTGCTTGGAAAGGAAATTTTCCTTTGTTTACACTATATAGTTTCAAAATTTGATTATTTTTGTTGATGTATTGACCTTATTTACAGATATTCATGTTTCCCAAGTACAATAAATTCTTTCTGTGTCACTATTGAGGGCACAGACATGATAGCACATATGTACTCACAGTATATATTCAATCCATTTTGCACATGCCCTTTGACATACTTCTACACACACACACACACACACACACACACACACACACACACACACACACACACACACTTTCAAAAATCTGTACAAACTAAAATATTCCACAGTTCACACTGGCAAACTGTGTGTTCCAAACAAAAGAAAATTCATTGTCACCACACTGTCTGTTGCACACACAACTTCTGTTGTGTGTTCTTACTTAGAATGAGACAGTGTACTTCCCTTAAGTACGAGACATTTTCTAAACTTACGATATTACTAACTTTACTATGCTTATGGCCTTTTCCCTCCTTAAGAAAGATGCCTATGTCTAAAAAAACTATTCAAATACATTAATAATTGTGTTTTTCACATACAAATTTCAAATGCATATTAGGTCATTAAAGAGGAAAGTAAAAATTTTACTTACTGCCATTTCCTGATTAGATCATTCCCATCGTATTTTATTTCCTTGTTCAAGAATTCTTCAGCTTTTTCTTTAGTAGGGAAAGTGGCAAACACTGATCCCTTGAATACAAATTTATTTGTTGCTTTGTCCTTGTATGTCCGCATCTGTAATAAATGACTAGCTTAAGATTTTTGATTTTACCTGTTGTGTGACAGGTTCATAGTGAATATGGAAGTAATTATCTTCACAGGAATAAAATTCTCTCCCCTGCAAGAGTGAAGTAATGTAAACTAAAATGGTATATAGAGTATCTTGAAGGCTTCAGACTACACTATGTCACAGTCTCTGAACAAATCACAGGACCAATTGACTAATATGACTAACTACCCACACACAAAAGTCAATCAGCATATACACAATGTGGAATAGGCTACATATTAATGGATTAGCATTTGCACTTAATACAAAATGTATTTTCCTCCTGCTGCTTGCAGCAAGTTGTCATAAATGCACTTATCTTCATGAACACACTCACCTGAGCTTGCAAGCAACAAGAGTTTATTCATTTTTGGCATTATGTACTTTTGCATATTAATTTGAACTCAATTATAGAGTTTCCAAGTTACAAGTATTCAGGTACAATTCTGCTTTCATGTGTAATGTCTCCTAATCTGTTCACAGCTCAGACCTGTTATGTACTTAAGTGCCTCTCTATGTTTTACAGTTCATGAGAGAGGTATTTCAAGCACCACCACTTGGCACAAAGGTTGGACAGCCATTATTCTAGCTGCACCTATGTCATTATGTTGTCTCAAAGCAGCCACCACCAAAGATAGCGAGTGATACCATAGATCACAGAGTCGTTCCTTTACTAATGCTGCATCTTCTAATGCAGATCATTCCATATGCTGGTACCATCTCAAGTTCAATGAGCAGGCAGAGAAATGCACTGCACTGAGTTCCTTCCCAAATGCTAGCAGAAGACTGTTATAGGTGCAGCTGTTTATCGGCAACAGGAAATCAGGATAAAAATATTTAGTGGACAATGGTTTTCATTTAAGTATATTGCCACGAACTACAGCGCATCGCTGCAGACCTCTGATGGCATTCTGTTTGTCAGCAATGAGCAAGTCTTCCATATTGACGCAGGGAACACAGTTACAGAACTGGATTTCAGACTGTCAGCCCTCTAGCAATAATGGGTTCTGATATTTTGTCTTATTACCACCTACATCCATACTCAGTAACTATTGAGATGCATGGTGGACAATGAATGCTCGGCTCATTGACAGCATTACTGACACGACTACTACAGGATTTCACTGCAGTGCAGCAATGCACAGCACCAAGCTAACACAATGGAGTGATTAAAGTATGCCTCTGTTACATTAATTCGAAGCGTTGGCTCCTGAACAAGTGCTACATAATACAGTGCACCATACAAAAATTACTGATGGTCCACTAATATCATGCAGACCTAGGAGTTTGTCACCTAACTGCCTGGTTATCACTAAAGCAGAATATGACACCACACTCAAAGAAGGCATTACTATAACCTACTGGCCATGGTTGTCCCCTCTACACTTAGTACCTAAGAAATGTGGAGCGTAGTATCCATGTGGAGAGTATCACACTAACAACAGAACTGGGCCAGATCGCTACCCAGTACTGTCGACGCAAGACTAGAATTGCTCCTTGGATGGTGCAACCATATCCAGTGTACTCTACTTTGTCAAAGCCTATACCTGGACTCCAGCAGCAGACAAAGGCATACAAAACTAGCTATTATCACTTCAATTGGGTTATCTGTGTGGTGTACCAGGTGTACAAGTATGAAACTGGAATTTGGTTGCAATAATTACACATCTGCAATTTGAAACTGATAAACAATATTTTATTCAAAATAATCCCCATTGCTATTTAAACATTTCTCTCATCTCTCCGGCAGGTTTTGAATTGGGGGGGGGGGGGGGGGGGGGGGAGGGGGGCGGAGGGGGGGAACCAGCTCTTTTGAAAGGAACCAGTCAGTGAGCCATTTTCATACTAATTGAGGCATTGCTCAGTGAGTGTCTCTCCCAGTGATTGCAAATAGATGAAATTCGCATGAAGCCAAGTCAGGAGAATAAGCCGTATGCCCTAGTATTGCCTACTTCAATGCCTCGATCATTTCCCTGAGCTGTTTTGCTGGGTGTGATGGGGTGTAATCATGGAGCAATATGACTGTGTTGCCTTTCTCCATATTCCAGTCTTTTCACATAATGCTCTATTTAAATTTATAATTTGCTGTTCGTAGTGATCAGTGTTAATGGTTTCACCAGGTTCAAGCAGCTCATAACAGATGACATCCTGATCCTGCCAAACTTCTTTCCAAAGTTATTTGGTCTTGCAGTGAGGCGTTTATGGTTTGCCTGGATTCAGCCATGATTTACGACAAGGGAACCTCCCCATCGTACCCCCCTCAGGTTTAGTTATAAGTTGGCACAGTGGATAGGGCTTGAAAAATTGAATACAGATCAGTCGAGAAAACAGGAAGAAGTTGTATGGAACTATAAAAAAAAAAGCAAAATATACAAACTGAGTAGTCCAACTTCAAGATATGCACCATCAAGGATAGTGTGAGCTCAGGAGTGCCGTGGTCCCATGGGAAGCGTGAGCTGCTGCAGAACGAGAGGTTCTTGGTTCAAGTCTTTTTCGGGTGAAAAGTTTAATATTTTATTTTCAGACAATTATCAAAGTTCAGGCATTCTCACATAATCAGCTTCTCTCTCCAAAATTCCAGGACATGTTCAGATTTGCTTGGACATACGCAGGATTTGACAGTCTACACATGGAAAAATTTGAAAACATTAAAAACATGTTTTGACATAGCACAGGAAAAACTGTGCGACTGTGAAACTGTTGCATTCACTTGTTGCAGTTTATGTGACAAACTCTTCTGTTTTTATCACTTTTTTGGGAGTGATCATCACATCCACAAGAAAACCTAAATCATGCAAGGAAGAAGAATCTTTTTACCCATTCACCAAGTGTACAAGTTAGGTGGGTCGAGGCAACACATTCCTGTCAGGTGACGCACATGCCTTCACCAGTGTCATATAGAATATATCAGACGTGTTTTCCTGCGGAGGAATCTGTTGCCTATGATCTCGCGATCAAATGTTTTTGGTTTCCATTGGAGTGGCATGTCCTTTCATGTACAAATCGCATGGTTTTGTGGTGCGGTTGCAAAACAGACACTGAACTTATTACAATGAACAGACATCAATGAACGAACAGACAGTTCATAACTTTGCAAAAATAAAGAAAGTAAACTGTTCACTCAAGGGAAGGCTTGAATGAAGGACCTTTCATTCCACAGCTGCTCACGCTAACAACGGGACCACGGCACTCCTGAGCTCACATTTTCCTTGATATTGCTTATCTTGCGCAAGGTCTATTCAGTTTGTATATTTTGCTTATTTTTTCAAAGTTCCACACAACTTCTTCCTGTTTTCTTGATTGATCTGTGTCCAGTTTTTCAAGGCCTATCCATTGTGACAACTTATAACAATCTGAGTACTTTCTTTTATATCTGGCAAGAAGCATTTCCCAAGAGGTCTTTCGATTTGTTTGCTGTCTTTCATTCAGTTCATGTAGAACCCATTTTCCCACTTTCTGCACCTTTCCCATAGCTTTCAACCAAATAGAAACAGCTTTCTGCATCACATTCAGTTGTTTGAAGAGTTCCTGTTGATCATCATCTTTATCCAATAAGACCTGCAATTTGTTCTCTTCGAACTCCTTCGGTGGCTTCCAGCACGTTCCAAAGAGGATATTTGCTGAAAGCTTCAACAAGCATTTATGCGATTCTGCAGCAATTTTCCTCAAATGATAACATAAAACCAATGCTGTCTGCAAATCTTAGTTTTTAGACACACATCTCTTAATTGTTTACGGGTTTGAAACAGATACCCTTGTGCAGAACTTCAGTTACTGTGTGTTGACATTCGTTGTCAGCCATTACAAAAGCAGATGGTGCTGCAGATGTGGTCTCAGGGGCCCTACACTGACAGCTAGCACCATTTATAGGGAAATTCTGGTTTCATACTTTTACACCTGGTACATGAATTGACTTACAGAATATTGCTCAGACATGGCAATGAGTGCGTCAGTTCTGCAAGGCATACATTTTAGCTACTTTGATATTCTAAACTTTCCAGCAACAAGGAGCAACACCAACGTCACCTTATTGAAGTGTTCAAGCGCTCAGAGCAGTATGTGTGGTCTTCAACATGGTTAAATGTGTGTTCAGGCAATCCGAGATTAATTTCCTTGGCCATACAATATCTTCTGCAGGCTCCCTACCATTCCCAGAAAAGGTTGAAATCATCCTGAATACACCGAAGCCGAACACTGTTAAAGAATTATCCAAGTTCCTAAGACTGTAATTTCTACTGCTGGCATGTATTGTGTTCAGCAGAACAGGAACAATAACTGCAGCACTTGCCGGCACAAAGGTTAGAGGCAATACTCCAGTTCAGTGGAACAATGCAATGTGCTCCACTTTTAACACTGCAAAGCAGAGTATGGTGAATGCTGCACTACTGGCACACCCCGGCTTGATGCACCTTAACTTTAGTGGCGACCCGAAGTCAGCTATTGGTACAGTGCTGCAGTAACTGTCAGCCGTCTCCTGGCAACCACTTACTTATTATTCTCACTGTCACCAGACAAGTGAGGTGCCTATTACCATGAACTTCTTGTCTCGTATAAAGCACTCAAGTACACACACCAAAAAGTTGTCCATCACTTCAGTTCCAGAACCTGTACATAAAATTGGAATAGAGAATTCGTCATGGCATACTATCCATAAGTTCATTAAGGTACTGTTGGTCCATACTGTCCCACATGTCAACAACAAATCGGTGTAGATCCCTTAGAGTGGTTGGTGGGTCACGTCGGTCATAAACAGCTCTTTTCAATCTATCCCAGACATGTTTGACAGGGTTCATGTCTGGAGAAAATGCTGGCCACTCCAGACAAGCAATGTCATTACCCTGAAAGAGGCCATTCACAAGATGTGCACAATGACGAGAATTTTCATCCATGAAGATGAATGCCTCACCAATATGCTGCTGATATAGTTTCACTATTGATTGGAGGATGGCATTAACGTATCGTGCAGCCGTCCGTTACGGTGGCTTCCATGACTATCAGTGGCATACGTCGGCTCCATGTAATGCTACCCCAAAACATCATGGAACCCCCAACTTGCTGCACTCGCTGGACAATGTATCTAAGGCACTCAGCCTGACCAGGTTGCCTCCAAACATCTATGATTGTCTGGCCGAAGGCATAAGTGACATTCATCGATGAAGATAATGTGATGCCAATCCTGAACCATCCATTCAGCATATTGTTTGGTCCATCTGTACCGTGCTGCATGGTGATGTGGTTGCAAAGATACACCTCACAATGGACGTCGGGAGTGAAGTTGCGCAACATGCACCCTACTGCGTACAGTCTGAGTCTTAACACAATGTTATGTGGCTGCACAAAAAGCATTATTCAACACGGTGGCATTGCTGTCAGGGTTCCTCCGAGCCATAATCCATAGGTAGCGGTCATCCACTGCAGTAGTAGCCCTTGGGCAACCTGAGCACAGCATGCCATCGACAGTTCCTGTCTCTCAATCTCCATGTCCCTTTCTGAGAGCCCATCCTGGCAAAAAGTAACAATGCGGATGTGATAAAACTGCGGTGTTGACCATCTACCTCCTTCCTGGTGGAATGACCAACTGACTGGCTGTTGGACCCCTCCGTCTAATAGGTGCTGCTCATTCATGGTTGTTTGCGTGTTTGGGCAGGTTTAGTGACGTGTGAACACTCAAAGGCCAATAGCCACAGTCAGCGTCTATCCTCACGAGGTCTGGGAATCGGGTTGATGCAAAACTTTTGATGTGTGTACTTTTGGCCATAGATGGAAGCAAGGGAATTTATCATCTAAGCCTTCAAGTGGAACAGCAACAACTGCTTCCCTCATCAGTATAATGACCTAACATTTAGCACCAACAAAGCACATTTCCAGAATTGACAATGTAGATACAGATTGCCTCTCACACATCAACAGTGTGTCAAATTCAATAGATTTCAGATTGGTCGGTTTAAATGGGGGCGGGGGTTCAAACTGCAAGGCCATCTGCTTTTGTAATGACTGACAACGAATGTCAACACACAGTAACCGAAGTTCTGCACATGGGTATCTGTTTCAAACCCATAAACAGAAAAGGGAAAGAAGAAAAATAAAGACATATGGCACAATAACAGGCGAAAGGAAGAATGACAGGAGGACAACAAACTACAACGGACAAAATAGGACAAGACAAGGACAGATGTGAGAAACAGGGAAAGAGAGATTAAAAACAAGAAAGCAGATTACCATGGCTGCCTGACCATGAGAATAAAATAAAAAGGAGAAGCCAGCCACTCAGCAACACATTAAAATTTCCACCCTAAGAGTAATAGGGTGGAGGACACTAAGGGACAAAGGACATGTACTAAAGCTAAACGTGGGCAGTCCAGCAAGAGGTGGACAACATAGTGACACTGAGGCGGCTCCTCGCAACAGAAGAGAACCATGTCAGCCATGTATGGCTAATGCGGAGCTGACAGAAGACAACTGATTCCCTGCGAGAAACCTGTGGCGAAGACTTCCATACATTCACAGTCTCCTTAATGACATGCAGCTTCTTGTGCATATTGTTATGACACTGCATCTCCCAAAGCCAAAAAACCTTGCAGCATAAGAATGCAGGTGTTTCAGAGATGCCTGTCTCCAGAAGCGGTTTCCGTGTAGCCTGTCGGCAAATTCGTTTCCTGGGATTCCGACATGTCCCGGGGTCCACACAAACACCAATGAATGACTGGACCATTCCAGGGATGTACTCCCGGATGTTCACTGTCAAAGTATGGCGACGGTAGCACTGGTCAATAGCCTGTAAGCTGCACAGGGAGTCACAACAGTGAAGAATAGGAACGGATCTACTGAAGTGCACAAGCTCTGCAGTGAATACGCTGTAGCCAGCAAGCAAGAAATGCTGTTTAATCTAGTCTTTGGAGACATAGGGGAAGCCAACATTACCATCAGGCATCGAGCCATCAGTGTAAATAACTTCAGAGCCCCGCCAGTACGCATCAAGAATTGGGAGGAAGTGACAGCAGAGAGCGGTGGGGTTAACTGAGTCCTTAGGGATATGCAAAAGGTCCAGACAAAGCTTTGGTCACGGCATACACCATGGAGGTGTACATGAATGGACCTCAAGTAGAGGTGCTGAAGGGAAGGACTCCAGTTCGGAGAGAAGGGCTTGCACATAGAACTGCAATCTTACGCCCTGACCTGGGCCATCGAGGCGGGAGATGAACTGTTGTGTGTGTGGAAAAGGAGACGATAATTCAGGAGCTGATAACTATGAATGTGTGCAACATAACTGGCGAGCAGTTGTGCACATCGGATACGCAATGGAGGGACTCCACCAGGACACTGGTCACTGGACTCTTTCTAAAACTTCCCATCGCTAGGCAAACGCCATAGTGGTGCACAGGGTCGAGAAAATGGAACACCAAGGGCATCGCTGAACCATAAACCAGACTACCATAGTCAAGGCGGGATTGAAAAAGGGCTCTGTAGAGCTGCAGCAGTGTAAAGTGATCTGCACCCCAGTTGGTGTTGCTCAGCTCGTGGAGGGCACTGAGGTGCTGCCAGCACTTCTGCTTAAGGTGAGGTAGCTAACTCAATCGGAGATTGATAACCAGTCTTAAAAATCAATGTCTCCACTACAGTGAGTGGATCATCATTAAGGTAAAGTTCTGGTTCTGGATGAACAGTACGATGCCAACAAAAGTGCATGACACACAACTTTGCAGTTGAAAACTGGGAGACGTGGGCTACAGTCTAGGCTGCGGCTTGTGAATGGCTCCCTGTAGGTGCTGCTTAGCAACACCAGTACTGGAGAGCAATACAAAATGCACAAGTCATCCAAATACAGATAAAGTGAGACCAACAGCCCTACAGCTGCTGCTAGGCCGTTAATGGCCACTAAAAATAGAGACACACTCAATACGAAGTCCTGCAGAATGCCTTCTCCTCAATACGGGTGAACTATGGGAGGCACAAACTTGGACATAGAAAGTATGGAGCAACAGAAGTTTTGGATAAAAATCGGGAGCGGGCCTAGGAGACCCCACTCATACTATGTGGGAAGGACAGGATGTTCTCAGGTGGTGTCATATGCTTTACGTAAATCAAAAGTCGGCAACCAGGTGTCGGCATCTGGAAAAGGCTGTTCGGATGGCAAACTCTAGGGACACAAGATTATCAGTTGTAGAGTGATCCTCACAGAAGCCACCCTGACATGTGCAAATAGGTCATGTGACTCCAGGACCCAACCAAACCACTGACACCATACATTCCAACAGCTTACAAAGAACGTTGGTGAGGCTGATGGGCCGATAGCTATCCACATCAAGTGGATTTTTATCGGGTTTTAGTACCAGAATGATTGTGCTCTCCCACCATTGTGGGGTTGTAGAAATCAAGTGTAAAGCTAAACAGTTGCCATAGTTCAGCCAGTTGGTGGAACAAACAGTCATTTCACTAGGGAATGACATCATGAGACTGGGAAGGCAGGAAACAATGAGGCAGTCTATGCCTCAGTGTCACCTGCTGCCACCGACTTACTGCCTGAGTAGTCTATATCCATTGTGTTTGAGGGTCTGGCGAGATCTAGCTCCTTAGCTGACGCCATAATCTTCAGCTATCCTCTGACGCAGAGTTCGTAGGCAGCAGTGGTGTTGGTGCCACCCCAATTCCCTTGGTTAGGGGGTCTTTCTTGATTTCTCTCATTGATCCTTGGGTTTCTCTGGCTGGGAGGGCTTCACTGATTCTGTCTACGGGACAGAGGATGATTGTGAAGCCCCACGACCAGCTGCTTTTGGGCACTTCAGAGGCTGGCAGGTGTCTTCTTTCCCACTAGCAGAAACCTGGGAAGGGAGTGACCCTAGGGACCCCTTCCTAGAGAGGAGCTGAAGAAGACACTTCTCCAGCTGAGAAGTGGGGAATGGTTTCCCAGATGGTTCGAGGGACAGTGCTCCTCAGGTAGGAAGCGCAGGAACAACAGGGAGGCAGTACCTCCACTATCAAGGGAGAAGGTGTAGATGGGGCTACAACTGTTCTCATTGCGGCAGCATAAGAGGTGGTCATAGATACAGGATGTAGGTGCTCAAGTTTCCTCTTAGCCTTGGCCAGTCAGTCAGTCAGTCAGTCAGTCAGTCCAGGGTCTCTTATTCAATGATTTTCCTTTCTCACTGTAAAATCCTGCAGTCTGGTGAGCAAGTGGAATGATGCTATTCACAGTTGACAAAGATGGGAGGCAGAGCACATGGAGTATTGGGATGGGATGGACACCCACAATTTCGACATGTTATGTTTGAAGTACAGCAGGAAGACATACGGCCGAACTTCCATCACTTAAAGCACTGCATTGGGGGGAGGGATATATTTCTTGACATCACAGCAGAACACCTTCTTGCTTAATACGTCACCCCCGAAGGCCAAGATGATGGCATCTGTGGCAACCTGATTATCCCATGGACCCCAATGAGCGCGCCAGACAAAATGAACTCCTCGTTGCTCTAAGTTGGTGCACAGGTCGTCAAGACTAAAGAAGATCCCTGTGAAATATAATACTCTGGACCATATTTAAGCTCTTATGAGGAGTGATGGTAGCGAAAACATCTCCCAGCTTGTCATAAGCGAGTAATACCCATGACTGGACACAGGATGCCATTTTTATCAAGACTGACCCTGACCGCATTTTGGACAAGCCCTCCACCTCCCCAACTTGTCCTCTAAATGATCTACAAAAAACTGAATTGCCATCGACGCAAAGGAGTCCCCCATCAGCTCTTACAGAAAAGGTGACGGGCCAAGTAAGAATCACTGCCATCCTTCCTGGCGTTTCCTTCCATGGTGTGGTCAGGGGGAGAAACGATTTAGGATCATACTTCCTTGCACTGTACTGAGACTTTGAACACTTAAGTGATTGCTGGTGTTCGATCACCAGGAAGTGACGACATGGTACACTTTATCGCATGTGTCATCCACCCTGATGCCACCCACTTCGAACAGCTGTCCTCCGCACAGGCTCCACCCAGCCACAGCAAAGGCCACCTGGCAGGATGGCCATTGCTGGGAGTCCCGATGCCACATGGTGACTGGCATCTACTTCTTGGCATGCGTGGGGAGTTACCGGAGCAGGCACCAGCAGATCGATCCCTGTGTAGTCAGGGGGGCTACAACCAACAAGGTACATGGCAGCCTCACCAGAACGGACTGGCTACTGTGCTTGATATGAGGTGCAGAATTCCACAGTCATCATTGTCACAAAAAATGACACTGCATAGTGGGTGGAGGAAATATATCCAGGAAGGTGTCCTCGGCCAAGAGATAGAGGATGAGCAGAACTGCAATGCTACGATGAGAAAGTGGGCTGAAGATCCCAATGCACGATAGACACACTGCACCCTGTAAGGTGCCCTTCCCCAATTGGCTTGATCTTCAGGAAAACTTTGAAAAATGGAGGTCAAACCCTACAAGGGACCATCACAAAGGCTGAGAGGTGACACTCAGTCGCCTCATACATCTGGCAGGAATACCTCGGGCCTATTCTAACCCCCAGGCCCACAGCGGGGATACATTTCAGATAACCTGTCGCCTCATACATCTGGCAGGAATACCTCAGGCCTATTCTAACCCCCAGGCCCACAGCACAGATACATTTCAGATAACCTGCCCACGCACAACAAAATGCTAGGTGCTCTAACATTTCTTAAATGACACTATAGCTGTGTTACAACTGCCACCTGTAAACATTCCTGGTGAAGATGTCAAGCTGTATTGCTATGTCTCTCGGGTAAAGGGTCACGTCCTTTCCTATCAGCTGCATTTTGTAGAGAAGCCTTTGACAGCCTACACAACTTGACACCATGGGGTCCATCCAACACTTCACCTGGTGTTGGAGTGTTTTGTCTGGCTTCGGATGGAGAAGACTGCCAATAGTGGACATATACACGTTTGAAATGTAAACTTAGCAAAGAGTGTCACCATGTGCATGTACCAGTTCATTATTTTCCCAGATACAACTTTACATTTTGCACATGTATATATTGTCACCTTATGACATGGTCTATATGAGGACAAGAAAAATTTCCTGATTCCCCAGTAACAAAGACACTTTCCTGAGTGCAAATATACTTTTCCCCAGGTGAAAGTATGTTTTGTGTGTGAAGTGACAATATACATTCTGTTGGAACTATAAAATGCCCTTTTTTTGTTGTGGTCTTCAGTCCAAAGACTGATTTGTTGCAGCTCTCCATGCTACTCTATCCTGCGCAAGTATCTTCATCTCCGAGTAACTATTGCAACCTACATCCCTCTGAATGAGATTACTGTATTCCTATGTCTCCCTCTACGATTTTTACCCCCATGCTTCCCTCCAGTACTAAATTGGTGATACCTTGATGCCTCAGAATGTGTCCTACAAAATGATACTTTCCTTCAAACAAGTTTTACAACAAATTATTGTTCTCAATTCTATTCAGTACCACCTCCTCCTAATCTTCAGCACTGTTCTGTAGCAGAATATTTCGAAAGCTTCTATTCTCTTCTTGCCTTAACTATTTGGTGTCATTTTTCACATCCATACATGGCTTCACTCCATACAAATACATTTAGAAAAGACTTCCTGTAGCAAAACTCATCCACTTACTTTAAGTGGAGTATTTCCTAAACTAGTTCCTTAGCATCACCTGATTTAATTACATTTCATTATCCTCATTCTGCTTTTGTTGATGCTCATCTTATATCCTCTTTTCAAGACTGTGCATTCCATTCAACTGCTCTTATAAGTCCTTTGCTGTCCCCGACAATTATGTCATCAGCAAACCTGGAAGTTGTTATTTATTCCTGGACTTTTAAACCCTACACCAAATTTTTCTTTTGTTTCCTTTGCTACTTGCTCAATATACAGATTGAATAACATTGGGGCTAGGCTACAACCCTATCTCACTCCATTCTCAACCATTGCTTCTCTTTCATATCCTCAACCCTTATAACTGCCATCTGGTTTCTGTATAAATTTTAAATAGCAATTCGCTCCATGTATTTTATCCCTGCCACCTTTGCAGATGACAGTTTTATTAACTCGAAGGCTTACCGATATGCAAGCTAAATTAAACCTACTGAAAGAAAAGAAAAAAGACTGCTGGCCTCAAGATAAATATAGGCAAAACAAAGGAAAAGAGTAAATTCAGAGAATATGGAGGTGCCACTTAATAGGAGAGCAGTGGGTGGGACTCAACTCACTCCTGTATCTGGGTAGTATGACAGAAGATGGAGCTGGAGATTATGTGAAAAACTGCATTAAAAAGGCAAATGCTGCCTTCATACAATGTAGACAATATGGAATAATAGAAATAAGTACCAAAAAAACATTTTTAATACAAATGTGAAGGCTGTCATGTACACCAGTGAAAGCTGGAAAAAGATAACATCCCAGTTACGCTTCATAGATGTCTCCGGAGCATTATGAGTATCTGGTGGCCAGAAAAAAATGTAATGAGGAGCTCCGGCAAATAAACCAGATGCCTATAGAAGACCAGATACGAGAAAGAAAGAGGGGGTGGCTGAGGCACACATTGAGAAAGCCAGATGGAACCATCGAGAAAAGCATTGGAATGGAACCTCAGGGAACAAGGTAGGGGAAGCAAAAAGAGATGGCAAGACCTAGGCAGAATTGATGCAAATGGCAAAAGACAAATGGATGGCAAGTTTTCTCAGATGTCCTATGCCCCCATAGGGGCTAAAGGAATTAAAAAACGTATATTTGGCAAGTTGTATGTATGGCTTATTGATTTATGATTAGATTACCTACTAAGCCATCTGAATTGTCAAACTTTGTAATACAATCTAGTTTCAGATTAAAAGTATGTGTAATTATGTCACTGAAGCTACTATCATCCCACAAATCAAACAGCTGGAGAGAACTTTCTCATATCACATACCAATGATCCTTATCAACTCACCTACTCTTTTTCAGCAATTCCCAGTCAATGTTTAGAGATTGCAATAACAATAAACCAGACTCACTGTCAACAATGTAGGAGAAGAGACTGCTACTTACCATACCAGACTCACTGTCAACAATGTAGGAGAAGAGACTGCTACTTACCATAAAGAATTGAAGATGCATACAGGCACAATTAAAATACAGGCACTGTATACAAACAGTGTTGCCTATTTGGAACTTTATCTTCTTTACGGTAAGTAGCAATCTCCTTTCTTACATTGATATTTGTACTTTAAGTACCCATTGTTTGATTCTGCTGAAAGACACACAGTCAGACATTCAAATACATTGGAAGGCATTTATGACCAGTATTTTTTGTATGGTCAGCTGTATATTGTTCTTTTACAAACCAGGAGTTCAGGAACCCAATTTATACTACTACTGCGCAGTATCCAAAAAACGAAAAATGTTGGGTATTCAAAAGTTTTGTAACTGTGTTGTCAAAAATTAAAAACCTTAAAAACAATAAAAATGAAAAAAGGCGTCCTTTTCATTCATATTCTATATGATTCGTTACAATTTTGAATGCCATACCTTCAAAGTGGGTGAAGTCACAAGAGAGTGCACTATTACATAATGCACCTGCACATGCATGCCCCTGTAAACCCTGAATCTAGTGGCAAAGTGGCCAATGTGTTTCTTCTACAATGTCCTAGAATCTTCCAGAATGTTGAACAATGGTTTCAAGCTATCCATTATACAGTTTTCATGGAGATGTGTTTGAACTTAGGGGGCATATTTAGGCAAGAGCAAGAGACAAGCATCAATATACCTCTGAAAATCGATTAGATGAATGAAAGTTAAGTAAATAAAAGTGATTGCTGAAGGAAATGAACAATGTACTTCCTTTCACATTAGGGTTTTGTTGAATACTTAGTGAATTCAGAATTAGTTCATGTTTTGGGGTATTTGAGAGTATGTAGAGTGAAATACTAACATTTTTATGATTTTTTTTATTGTTCCTTCTTACAATGTTTGAATGATCTGGACTGTTCCAAGGAAACAACTGACAATCAGGACCAATCAAAGTGGGTCTTTAAGTTATGTAATAGAAAGTCTCATCTAAACAGAGCATGTGTTCTAGCACATTCATTAATCTCCTGGGTATCAAGGCAGAAAATTTAGGACATGGGACTTGACCCATGATGAAACAGTAGATAATAATTTGGTTGCGTGTTGGCAAAGCCAATAAATCCAATAAATGTGATGTCATGAAAGCAACTAATAACTTATCTGGCAAATATTGTACTGAACCCTAATATTTTCTTCATGTACAACCCAAGTAAACCCAGCACCAAAACCCCCAAGAAACTTTCTCGTGCTGCATAATGCAACGTAAATTTTACTCCAGGGGTTGAGCTTGTTAAGAAGACAAAGACCACCTATGCTGTAAGAACATCAAAGTAATTTTCATTGGTCAAAGGGAATTTTATATATAATGCTACAAAAGAAATACTTATGAAGCAAAATTAGTTTACTGTATGACTCAATCTCCCCTGTAGTTTTACATCAGCACAATATCTTTAAATAGTATGGTGTCACTGTTTACCTGAACATTTTCAACTGTCGAGTGCTGCGCAAAGAAGTCTAACAGTTTGTCAAGAGTAGTATCTTGTACAGGAAAGCCTTTTAAGTAAAGAGTGCGAGTCATTAACTCCTTCCGCCGTTCTTCATTCCATACAGGTAGCGGCTGGTCTGGCGATCTACGTATTTTAGAGCGATCTTCACTTATCTGCAAACAAAAAGAATGATAAACCTTGGGACACACACACACACACACACACACACACACACACACACACACACACACACACACACACACACACCTGACCCTTTCCATATCTTAATAGCATGTAAAACACAGACATCTTAAAAACTCAATGTGAAGTTCTGACAAATTCTGATTAGAGTTACATCCCTTTATGCCTGTGGGCTACTCTAGGACAGATCTGAAAATTAATGGATAAAGAGCTGTCACAGATGCAGAAAATCTGCTTTGACCAATGATACACCATCTATCCATCAGGAGTGTAATTTCTGAACTTATACTTCATCTTTTCAATAATTTTAGAACTTCTTCGGGTAGCACATTTGTTGGTTTCTCTAAATCTCAACCCAACCTACAACAAAATAAACTATGGATAACTGTCACAAACTTCATTCCAAATAGATGTAGTCATTCCCTCACTGATCAAAACTGGCAGCATAACCAACTCCAACATGATACAAATTAAATTTATCAACATCCAATAATCCCACAACTCTTTTCTATTAAAATTCCATTAGAACTTTATCACACGATCAAAGGACAGTATACAGATATAGGGTTGCTCACAGAGATAAGTATACTACACAAAGCAAATGAATACGAATTTACTTAATTTTGAAAAGGTCGTTAATGGGTATGCTAGAGAAGATACAACTCCCCACTGTCATTTGGTAAGAACTATTTCAGCATATCTGAAATGATTTGGGTAAACTGAAATGAGAGTAGGTGATAAGGTAAATAATACTTGGTTTCTATTTGCAAGTTCATTTCAACACAGCCAAAAATGAAATTTCCTTACAGTATCTGTTGAGATGAAATAGGAAAGCTATCAACTTTGGTTTGAAATCCCTCTGCTTTGTCACTAGAAGCAGACCCTTGAGCAGCACTTTTGAAAATATATTTTGACATTACTTTGAGTAGTACTTGAAGAGAGAATCACAGCTATTTCTTGCGACAGTTGAGTTCCTGGAAGCAGCTTTAACTGGAATGTGAATGCAAAGATCACACTGTTAAATGTAACCTAGAATCAAGTTTATGTACAGAAGAAGTGGCTTGTTTTGGGAGTAAAATTACTGTAGTTCATTACTGTCCCACACAAAATCGATAAAGCAGCTGAGTTTCAGTACATTCTTGCAGTCACTTAGATTCTACAGTGATGACTAATGGTTTTCCTTTACAGAAGAGTATGCTTTACCTATATTTATTGTTAACTTATCTGTTTTCCAGTCTACTAACTATATCAAACCTCAAAAAGTTTGAGGAAACTAGCAACTTTTACCACATTTTCTGTTGCCTTAACAGAAATCTCATCTTGTGTGCTTCCTTCAATTCTGTTAAGGAGTTAAAGTTTTTAGCTCAGCAGATTAAAAGATAATCAGGAGACTAATTTGCAGATATTTGTTCACAGTCCTTTAATACACTGCACTAGCCAAAATGAAACCCCACTGTAAATTGCCGTGACAACTGTCAAACGCTTGGCAGCTGCTACAAATCAGCGCACTGGGAGAACTCCCTAGGGTCACATACCTGTGGCACCAGTACCAAAGGTACTGGAAGTGCTGTCCCTCTTGGAGATCCTGTCTCCTCTGCAGAACGTTAAGGATGCGTCATTACTCATCCACTTGACTGAATGGTGTTTCAATGGTAGATTTAGGCATCCTGTACAGGATGGATAGAGACCAGGGGGGACTGGGGGGCAGTTTTGTTTTACAAATCCCCTTCAACCAAGAAGTATGAGGTGCTGCCTTTTACTGAAAAACTGAGCCAGTAGGACTCCATTCACCTGTTTTGGACGAACCTGTTTTGCCCAGTGTCGAGAGGATTCAAATGCAGAAGGGTAGGTGGTCTATTGTTGGAAGTTAAAACATATGGCAAATGTTGGTTAATGGGACTTTTACAACAGGTTCCAGCTGCCAGTCTCATCACACTGCTATGTTTAACAGGATTTATCAGGTTTAGTAACGATGGCACTGTGGATCCATAACAGAATTTTAGCATCAGCTCCTGATTAGGTTCCATGAAGGAATCAGGATGCCGAGTCTTTTTCATACAGTTTACCTTTCAGATTACCTTTAACTAGTATATGTGCAATAACTATGTGTTGTGTTGACAAAAGTACCAAGCAGTGCTTTGAACCAATATCGTGTTGCCACCTGCTTAATTAGTATCTGTGGATGTTAGTGTGATATGCAAAGCCAGTCGAAATAATACATGGCCTATGAAAGAGGAAGCCACTTAATACAATTTTGCACAGAGCATAATTTAATCATTGCAGACAGTTTAAGGATCATGAAAAGGCTGTATACATGGAGAACTTACAAAGATAGGAAATTAAGGAGATGGACTTGAATAAGCTAGGAGGACAGGAGGTTGCAGAGTGTTTCAGAAGGAACATTAGGCAACAGAGGAAAGGAATACAGGAGAAGAATGGGTTGCTTTGAGAGATGAAATAGTGAAACAGCGAAGGATCAAAAAAGTAAGAAGACAAGGACTAGTAGAAATTCTTGGATAACATAAGAGACACTGAATTTAACTAATGACAGAAGAAAATACAAAAATGTGCAAGTGAAGCAGACAAAAGATAATACTAATGTCTAAGAAATGAGATTGACAGGAAGTTCAAATTGGTTAAGTGGGAATGGTTAGAGGACAAATTTAAGGATTTGGAAATGTATTTCTCTAGTAGAAAGATAGAAACCACCTACAGGGAAATTCCAGAGAGGTCTTTGGAGCAGAGAACCAGCTGTATGAATATCATTCACTCAGACGGAAAACTAGTCCCTAGCAAAGAAGGGAAAGCCGAAAGGAGTATATACAGAGGGTCTGTACAAAGAAGATGAACTTAATGGCAATACTGTAGAAATGGAAGAGGATGATGATGATGATGATATGGGAGATATGATACGGTGAGAAGAATTTGACAGAACTGAAAGAAAGTAGAGCCAAGGTCCTTGGAGTACAAGACATTCCACCAGAACTACTGCAGCCTCGGGATAACCAGCCATGACAAAACTATTCCATCTTGTGAGCAAGATTTATGAGGCAAGTAAAAAACTCAAAATTCAAGGAGAATGTAATGAGTCCAATTCCAAAGGAAGTAGATGCTGTCAGGTGTGAATACTGCCACACTATCAGTTTAATAAGTCATCATTGCAAAATACTTACTTGAATTATTTACAGAAGAAGAATGGGTAAAACTTTTAAAGCAATCTTGGGGAAGATCAGTTTGGATTCCAGAGAAATACATGCAAGAGAATATTCACCCTACAACATCTCTTAGAATATTGGTTAACGAAAGGCAAACCTATGCTTATAGCATTTGTAGATTCCCAGAAAGCTACTGAAAATGTTGACTCCAATACTATCGTTGAAATACTGATGACAGCAGGGATAAAATACATGGAGAAAAATGTTATTCACAACTTGTACAGAAAGCAGAAAACAGAGTCAAGGGGCATGAAAGGGAAGCAGTGTTTGAGAAGGGAGTGAGATAGGGTTGCAGCCAATTGTCAATGTTACTCAACCTGTACACTGAGCAAACAGTAAAGGAAACGAAAGGAAAAATTTACAGTATGAAATAAAGTTCAGAGAGAAGAAATAAAAATTCTAGTTTTTGCCAATAACATTTTAATTCTGTCAGAGGCAGCAAAGGACCTGGAAGTGCAACTGAAGGGGTGGACAGTATCCGAAAGGAGGATATAAGATGAACATTAATGAAAACAAAACAAGAGTAATGGAATTCAGTCAAATTAAATCAGGCAATGCCAAGGGAATTTGGTTAGAAAACAAGACTAAGTGTTAGATGAGCTTTGCCTTTGAGCAGTAAAACAACTGACGATAGCTGAAAGAGAATATACGATGTAGACTTGCAATGGCAAGAAAAGTTTCTGAAGAATTTGAACAGAGTGTAGCCATGTATGGAAGTCTAAGGATACTCACAAATGAAATCATAAAATAACTGCTCACACAGGAGAGCACAAATATTGTCCAGTTATTTTATTTTCATGTGAAGAATCATGCCAAGGGACAACATGTGTCTCAGATGTGATGGCGATCACAGCAGCTTCAAGAAATGCAATATTTGTGCAGATGCAAATACAGACGTTCCAGTTATCATAGACGTAGAGTGAAGAAGGGCCAAAGTCCTTGGGGAATATATAATTTTGAGAATTGCAATGTGATTTAGCAAATGAGAGATTAATGAAATATTCATTCTATTTCAAGGTTTCAAGGTGGACATAAACTTTGACAAGTCATATATATAGTTTCTAGTGTATACAGTTACAGGCAATATAAAGATTATAAATACCGCTGGTCTGTGTATTATTCAAGAACAGAGCAGTAGTATTTAATTCCTTTACAGTAATTACCATGCAGCCAGTGAACAAGTCTTCTACAGCCTTACAACAGGTCATGGTCTAAAACCATAAAAAGACAACAGACCAAGTTGTGCACAACATCTAGCAAAAAGATTAATAATCCTTTAGCCATTTCTTCTGAAATTTTCCTCTACATTTTTGGAGATTCATTACTTCTTATTTTCAATCCATCTTTTAGTTTGTATTGCACCCATTATTTTTCTAATAATCCACCTTTCCAGTACCTATTCTCAGTCCAGCTTACAGTTAGTAAGGCATTCACATCCGTATAAAAATTCTGATCAACCATGGTGGTATAGTGTTTTAGTTTCGTTATTCTAGATAAGTATATCTTGTAAATATTCTTTGTAAAACCATATGCTCTTCCCATTCAATAACACATCTACCACAAATTTTTCTAGCCCACTGTATGGTATATTTTCTTCAAAGATATTTAAATTTACTTACACTGATTTATTTGATTTGCTTTTCTATAAAATTTTGTGCATTTTTATACTTTCATGAATCTTATTTTTTCAGCCGAGATGTTGAGACCAGCTAAATTTGCTGTTTCTTCCTGAACATTTGTTTGATAACTGTGTCCATCAGATTTTCTGAAAGTATTTCAGAATTGTCTGCAAAAGCCAGGCAGTTTAGCTTAATATTTTTACCTTCCTAAAATTATTGGTTCATTTTTATTTTTTAGCTCCAAATTCCAGATAAATACTTTTTTTCTATAATGCATTTAAACAGTAAAGGTAATAAACAATCCCACTGTCTAATACCAGTTCTCATTTAAAATGAGAAATCTCCCATGAATTAACTTTAGATATTGTATTAGTCAAAGTTTCACAAATTATGTTTGCTAATCTTGCTTTAACACCAGATTTTCTAATTATTTTATCTATTGTTCCTCCATCTACCAAATCAAATGATTTTTGGAACTCAATAAATGATACTACTTTGGGTTTGTTAACTTTGCAGTGAATTATTGATTAAATTACGAATCTGTTCTGGGCAGGATTTTCCCTTTTGAAAACCACTCAAATTCTTACAATTGTTTAAAGTTTTTAGAGCTCTTTCCCAGAGAATTTTTGATAATATTTTATATGCCACTAGCAGAAATGGCACCCCTTAATCGCTGAAGTTTTGTTCATCTCCTTTTCGATGTAGCAGGTGGAGTAATGCTATTTTCCAACTCTTCTGGATTCTTTTCAGTTTTCTAAATGTTCAAGACGAAGGTTTAAAAACCATTTATAATCTCTGGTTATCACCATTTCAATAATTCTGCTTTAATGGAGACTTCACCACTTGCTCTGATGTTTTTGACTGATTTGATGGCTTCATGAGTGGGAACCACTACCCCTCCCCCTTCCAGATTTTATGGTACTGCTTGCTGGATATTCAAATTTAACTGTAACTGGACAGAATGAGATTTTCACTCTGCAGCGGAGTGTGCGCTGATATGAAACTTCCTGGCAGATTAAAACTGTGTGCCCGAACGAGAGTCGAACTCGGGACCTTTGCCTTTCGCGGGCAAGTGCTCTACCATCTGAGCTACCGAAGCACGACTCACGCCTGGTACTCACAGCTTTACTTCTGCCAGTATCCGTCTCCTACCTTCCAAACTTTACAGAAGCTCTCCTGCGAACCATGCAGAACTAGCACTCCTGAAAGAAAGGATATTGCGGAGACATGGCTTAGCCACAGCCTGGGGGATGTTTCCAGAATGAGATTTTCACTCTGCAGCGGAGTGTGCGCTGATATGAAACTTCCTCTAAACTACTATTTAACAAATAGAATAAAGATGGAACTGCCTACAGGTCAGGCAGTAAATACTTAAAATGGTATATCCTGTAGTGCCATTGGATCCTGTCCACAATGTAATAGTACAACATGAAACCAAAAAACCTAAGTCAGAACAAGTTGAAATGTATCTGTGATAATATATATATTCTATTTCAGAGAACATATATCCATCCTCAGCCTGGGACTATTACTAGGTAGAATTAAAAAGGAAATAGAAAACAAGGGAATACAGAAGTGTCCAATTCCACCTGTCTGCTTTGACCCACGACATCACCGATATGGCAGAAAGGATCATTCAACGTTTCCAAAAAAAGTGCCTATGACATTACATAAAAGACAACAAACATATAAAACCAACACACACATCTCTCCAAAAACATAATCAAACTAATGGTACCAGCACAGGAAATTGGCTTTTTTTTTTGGATAGGCACAAACTAAATATAAATACACAGGCACACACAATCCGAAACCACACAAAACAACGATATAAACACCACAAAATACCCAAGTTCCATTACACATACAATAAGGACAGGAATCTGTCACTTCCCTTCACCTACATAGCTCAACCACAATTGTCAATAGCACAAAATAAAAACCAACTACTCCAAAAATTATAATTACACAGCATACTACTGATACCACAAAACCAACATCTAAAACAACAAAAACTGGAATCTGACACTTCCCTTGACCTATATAGGTCAACAGCAACTCACAATACCAAAACATGCACAGTCACAATGGCATTACAATCTAACACTTCTCTTGACCAGTACAGGTCAAGAGCTCACGATACCAAAACACACACACACCTACGACGACAAATTGCAATTGGTCACTTCCCATAAGCTACGCAGCTCAAATACAACTGACGATACCAAAAAAATTTAAATCTAGTACTTCCCCCTAAGATACTTAAATCAACCACAAGTGCTTATACCAAAACATCGACCACCAACACATGCAGTAAATAACACCAACCCTACAACACACAAAAACCGCACCGAACATTATAACACGCGAACAATAGACCCAAATAAACGACTACTTACCATAAAGTTCAGTGCCAGAAATGTAATTCTTAACTCACTGAAACTAATTTCCGTTCTATAACAATCATGACCTAAAGATGCATCGACACCCAAATGAACTCAATACACCACCAGAGGACACAACCCACCGCAACATGACATCTACAAACAAAAAACAAACTAAACCCCACGCCATCATGAGGTCACACAACATAACATCCTTGCGTCACGGGTCAAAGCCGATGGGTGGGATCTGACGCCTCAATTGACCTGAAATCTGCCTTACGAGTGAGCTGTGAGTTACAGCTTGGATTCAATTAACGAGCATTTCTGGGATGCTTATCAGTTCCTACAATTTTAAGCAAACATTGCTTGTTACATGTTTCCATACCATTAAGGTAAAACTAGAGAGATCCCTACCACCAGGCTTCCTCTACCATAATTTGTGACTAACAGGGAAGGGGGGGGGGGGGGAGGAAGTACAATGGCACGCAATACACTCACTGCCATGACTGAATAGAGCGGTAGTAACAAAATTAGCCACCTCAAGGTCACACCCTGCCATCTGTCAATGCTGTCATTTGTCCACTTTGTTGCTGCCTGTACATCATTAATAGTGCCATAGGTCAGCACCAACTGACTTTTCAGTTTCCATAGGATATTGTGTGGTTTCAGTCTTGGGTGGAATGGTGCACTGATGTGTGTTTGGTAAGAGTGATATGCAGGAGCAAGGACCTACATGTATACTATGGTTGGAATGTGTAAAGGACAAAAAGCTATTCAAAAACTATCTAAATCTGTTTTGAATTGTCTAGTTTGTACCAATTTAGCCACCAGTGAAGAAGGCAGAAACAATATAAATGTTGTGCAAATTCATAAATGACAAAAAAAGGTGTGATGTTTCCACATCATCTTTAGGCTATATCAGCACATCACATCGAGATATGCAAGTGTGCAGATTCTCCAAGAAAGGGATAGTCCTATAAATAAGAAATAGCTACAGAATTTGATGATGTCAATAAGAAGCTTGTTTGTAGAACTGTACTTATTACAGCACAGGAGTGTCCAAGGGCTAAAAATATTAATTGTTCTGGCTCGAAGACATCTGTCCCTCTTTTCCACTCCCTTCGTTCACTTTTTAGAAAACATGTCAGATGGAAATTTCTGATGAAATGCAGACTGCAGCAGCAAAAGTGAAGTTTTAGTGTCCAGTGTACTTACTGCGTGTTGAGGCCAACAGGCCTTGCAGTCTACTTAGATGAAACACTAAACAGACATGTTGACATGAACACTTATACAGTTACTTTTGTATAACATATCGGCAGTTTGTGTGATGGGTGCAGTGACAGAAGGGTCAGTATGAGAAGGAAATAATTCCCCCCCCCCCCCAAGAGGTAGGGAATATGCAGAGTTAAAATCCTGGTGATGGCACACACAAGTACTCTCACACTCTTGTGAACAGAGCCTCTCACAAGGAAAATAAGCTCGTCTGTTATATGATACAATGATTATGTTCAGATGTTACCAAAAGTAATTTCAGTTTCTTGCACAACCAGTCTACAAGATCCAACAGACCACACTGTCATCACTTATGGTGTATTTTTTTTATCCCTGAATACTTATGTTTTCATGATAAAATGTATCACATCTATAAACCTTGAAATTGTGAATAGATTACTTTCAGTCCAAATATGTCCACAGTTTTGTTTTTCTATAGTTGAAACCATTTTTGTTCAAAATTTCGTGTAACATT
The DNA here is from genome assembly GCF_023897955.1 of Schistocerca gregaria. NCBI lineage: Eukaryota > Metazoa > Arthropoda > Insecta > Orthoptera > Acrididae > Schistocerca > Schistocerca gregaria. The sequence goes on along the minus strand of NC_064924.1, from coordinate 500,261,809 downwards.
GGAGTTAAATGTTTTTTGTGGCATCTGGTCTTAATTGTGCAGGTTAGGATGGAAAGGGATAACAGTAATCAAACTTCATCTCACAACCTGATTATCACCTCTCAGCTAATTCTGACTATGCTACATTTCCATCCATCACTTGGATCATCAGTCTGAAAATTATTCAGGCAAAATAAACATGGTTAAACTTTCGTCCCTCCACTTCCGTACACCAACTGGCAGCAGGATAAAAGCTGTACAATATCAAACATTTTGCAGAAGGGTACTACCAACTATCCTCACAATGGGACAATTTAGCCAAACAAAGTTAACCTAAAGACTACATACGAATCTGCATGTACTCACATGCTTTCAAATAGAATTCCCTCAAGTATTCTATCATACAACAGAAGTGGCAGCTGATAACATCTAGCTTCTTTGATCACGTAGCATACCCTCTGTAACCCTAGTAGCTATTATATCATTAACTGTTACTACATTTTATGCTAACAACTGAAACTCTGAGAAACACTTAAATTTATTTGTTAAATATATTTTAAATAGTAACAAACCTCAAGAAGTGAAGACTTTTCTAAGGCATTTGCAATTATGCTTGTGTCCTTTGTTAAATTTGATAGACGTTGGAAGTTCAACATCACTGCTAAGGGCACCCATCCATCATCAAGCTTAATTTGCTCCTGGAGGAACCTGTCACGTGGAAGATTGATGTCTCCAAAGTAATACTGAAACAATCGGTTATGTCAATTGAATATGCTGAGCATTGTAATCCTAACAGAACATTACAAAAAAAAACCCAATTTGTTGCACATACATATACAGACAGGAAATTCAAATATGGGAAGGGCTCTTACCTCGACCTGCCTGATTATTTGTTTCTCCAGCAGTTTTAGATCGCCGTTTTTAGGTGGTTCATCTTTGTCTGCTACACTCTCACATGAAACTGCGTCTTTCCCTGCCTCACTTTTGCTTTCATCAGTCTTTTCATTTTTGCTTTCGTCAGTCTTCTCTTCAGTACTAACTGAAATATCATTCTCTTCAGCCATTATTCCTGAAAGCAGTGAGCATATTTTAGTCAACAGTTTGTTAAACACTTATCTGAACAATTCGACACTTACATCTTCAGGCACGAATGACGCAAAAAAATTAAGAACCCTTCTAGACAATACTAACAAAAATATTCTTCCGAAATTAGTCATTCTTTAGATGCCTCACAGACACACACGACTGAAATTAAATATAAGTGCACCTTAACGAAATTAAAAAGAGTACCACCTATCAGCAACTCGCATAACCTTAATACAATGAGCTACAGTAGGTCTAGTCTTATTAGTCGGCGCCAAATGGTAGACAACCACCATAAAATAAGCTGCACAAAATTCATAATAATGCAGCTCTACTAGTGAAAAGTTTTAAGATACACATGACCATGATGCCAACGACCAGCCTGACGCAAAATAAATTTTGTAAACCATGTATGCCTCATATTCCTCCCCCCCCCCCCTCTCAATAGGACTCTACAGCAGTGCGATCTCTAGCTTGTTTTCAGCAAATTGTCCAAGTTCCTTACAGGATATATCACGTAATTTTGCAACATATTCCGATGACGTCGTTAATTATACTATAAAAGCACTTTCCTTGCACAATGAGAACACAAATGAGCTCCTCTGTGGAGCCAATTATGCGTATAACTCTTCTGAGTCAACTACGTTTGACTTGTTAAGTTTGATGAACTTGGTTTCCACACGGGTAGAGGTAAACACTAACCTTTCATGCACACGTGCTTCTAAAGTTATATGATTCTATGCGAAACCCAAATCGTGTGAAAACAGCACATACTATGTAACATTCCACTAATACATTAATTTCACTATAATACTGTTAATTACCAGCTTCTACGCTCCACCACCCCAAATTGCATACGCACGCACAATTCCAACAAGCTCCCAACTCCCGCTTAAGCACCAAATCTTGAGACTGGCAAAGACTCTACGACGAAGATATCCCGTACCACCAAACTACAAATGAATCGATTTTCGGCATCCTGCAGGAAGTCCCAGGTCCGCATACAACGATCTGTCTGTGCAAATACTTGACCGGAGGTATGCATGCAATAAATCGCCACCAATTCGTTCGTTACACGACGTTCATATAGATTCAACTGAATAAAGGCCAAGTCACTCTGGCTGACACTTAACGTCAAAAATTATACAAAGCATTTCAAATAGAGGTGTTCACACATGAAATCAATACGACTTCATGACACATTGAAGTTCTCGGAGAGAACGTTTTGACGACGGTATTGTCTGTAAATATCGGAAGTTAATCACAGCCCATCGGCACGTGGGAGGAGGCAGCTAAAGAGCAGTCTACATAGGAGATTGCT